>NC_065508.1:3808110-3829215 GCF_006386435.1 Epinephelus moara | reverse complement strand
GGTGGAGACACGCACCAACGGCCCCGGCCCCATAAAATTACCCCTAAGTTCCTGCGGTGGAAACGGGCCTATAGACTGTAGCGATGCCCCACAGACAGCCTGACGCACAAGCAGCCCCACCTTTAAATATGCGTAACTTCAAGCCTTAATAAAACGTTAACAGGTGAGTTATATAAGAATTCATCTGTGTGCAGTTGTCATGAATGTTAAAATCAGCTGTAGAGACCAAACCATGTTTTTCTACCAGGCTGCCTCTTTCCTTCTGCTGTAAAGTTGGGCATTTTAACATGGGGGTCCATGGAGATTGACATCCTTCTAGAGCCAGCCTCAAGTGGCCAATGGAGGAACTGCATTCCCAGGTAGCTGTAGGACTCGTCCCAATTCCAGCTGAGTGTCCCAGGTAGCTGTAGGACTCGTCCCAATTCCAGCTGAGTGCCGGCTGACTCGGCTGTATTCTGGCTCCACAGTGCCAAATGTGAGGCAGCTTTGGCCCATTTAATTTGACCAACTCTGGCCCAGATGTAGGTATTAAAGATTCAGGCCTATTCTGGCTGACAAACGTCAGGCAGATGAAGATTTTGCTGATAAGGCTTGTGTACTTTTCCTTAGGTAATTTGAATGCACACCTTTTAATCGTAATTTTAACATTGTACGTCAACACTGCAAACTCTTTGCAGCATTACTTTAGGTATTCCTTACTCTAAAAATACTGGCTAGCCCAAGGTGAGTGTGGGCCTGAAAAAAACAAATTAAGTGTGTCGCATAAAGGTGTTGTGTCAAAGACTGTTTCCCTGTTAATAGGCGTTTCCCCCAACCTAAACCTGAACCAAACCACCTAACCCTAACCACCAAGGGGGGTGCTACCCATCAACACACTCACAGCCAGTCACATCAGTGGTCTCATCGCTCAGAGCAGCTGAGCCAATCACAATTAAATGCAGGACTGTCAGTTACTGCTTGGAAACACTCGCCAGCAAAAGTGAAAGTAAAGCCAACACCAGATTTACACTCGTTTGGCATTTTGCTTTGTTATAACTGAATTTTTTTCTTTGCTGTGTCTCTTGGACTCCTGCTGCTAACATTCTGGCACCTGGTTCCTACCTTTTCATTAAGTTCCAACCTCACCTGAGTGCTGTGGGGCTACACGCCCATAAACATCCCAAACACAGACGATAAGAAAATCTAGGCAGGGTGCAGAGTCTCTGCAGATACATACACCTTCACAAACTTCTAGTGGGCCACAAGTGATGATTGAGAGGGATTACTTTATGAGTCTTTACATTGTTTTTTAGGAAGATCCTGCATAGTATTACAATAACAGCTCAAAAATAAAAATGATATTGTTGTCTGGATGGTACAGACTATCACAACGTGAGCATGATCTACCACAAATTTCCCTTTGAGGAAATGAGGACCAGACAAGACATTCTCCCTCAAACTGTCCTCATGTTCCAAAACGTCCCATTCTGAAAAATATCCTAAAAATGTTTTTATGTTTTGGCTGATGTTTTGTTGTTTTTTATACCCTGAGAGAAATTCATTCAGCTGAATTTTTTATGGTTGAAATGACAAATAAATTTGAGGCTAACTCAAAGGATCTAAAACTCAAAGTCTGTCTTCACAAAGGCAGGACAAGACACACACACACACACAGAGCATGGACGAACAATCTGTCGATGCACATGCACTAATAACACATGCAAACAAAAAAATACTGTATGCTTGAATGTACTACTCTGTCCTTTGCTCTCACTCATTTTTTCTGATCCACACACACACTTTGATGCACACACACACACACACACGGATTCCTGCCTCTTCTCTCTCACAGTCATTTAGGGTCCCAGCAGCCCTGATCAGATTTCAGAGTCAGCCGAGTGTGATGATACAGACGAGCTGCAGCACAGCAAAACACTGAGCTCATGCCGCTCTCAGTGTGTGTGTGTATCTGTGTGTGTAGTTTAGAAAGAAGCCAACATGGCAGCAAAAGCGTTTTCCACCCGGGATGGGAAGCATTAGCTGTTTAACAGAGCATCAGGGTCAAAGCTCTGCGCTGCTCTCGGACTTTCACCAACTGCTCGGTTTGAGTCCAAGAGGATTTTATATATTTATTTTCTTAACAAACGACTTCAGATTAGATCTGACAGCAGATGCGATAACATTTCCTCAGTATCACAATAAATACCTTTAATGCTTTACATGGAACAGAAAGAATGTTCTGGATTATGCTGGAAACACATTTTGTGTAACTAAAGATTTGATTGCACTTTGCATGGTCGGCCAGATACAGATGAAAGCATTAGATTTGTTCTTTGGAAAGAAATTGTGTCTTTTTGTTTCAGCAGCCAGGAGTGGGATGTCTTCTCATCGCTTTAAATTATCACTTTTTTTCCAAGGAAACTGTAATCTCTCATCATACTGAAGTTTGATTTTAAGTGTGTACAAAAAGGTAGTCATATTTTAATATAATATCTAATGGAATATGAGGTCTGAGGTGAAGAGTACGTCACATGCAGTCATTTGATCTCTTGGTTAAGTGGTTTGAAATGGGAAGGATTTGTTCCTGGACATTTTTGTAAAGTTCAGACTAGGCTTAGGTATCTTTTTTTCTCATACCTTCATACCCTCCTGACATTTCACCGCTGTATATGGTAAATTAAGGTATTTGTGGGATTAAAAAAACTTAGACAAGTCTTGCTGGTTTTACTTATGGCCCATGGAAGAATGAAAAGATAGGAAATAAGCTCTCTTCTTGCTGGAGGACCCAGTGACACTTGTTGCTGTGGTGGATACAGACACATCAGTGTGCTGAACAAAAATGATGTGTTGAATAAATTCAGGTGGGTATGATACGGAGCATGTGTGGAGGTAAACATGTCTGCACAAGATGGAGTGCTTGCTCTGGATGAGGTGAAGGGTGAAGTCGCGAGGAGAGAGGACGGACCCGCCGGTCTGTGTGGGTTCATGAGAGGAATTAACAGATTTCTCCTCCATTTTTGTTGTTATTCAGCACTTAGGATATGACAGATTGTCTTTGCAATATTTGTCCCTCCTCACAGTGAAAAGCGTGTTTCTACCAAAAGGTGATTTCATGGAGTCTTCATGGGTTAAAAAAAATAAGCCGACCTCAAAAAAAAAAAAAGACGCTTTGATGGCCAATCCGCTTAGCGCTGCATTTCAAAGCACAATACATTGCCATGTAAATGTCTTTTATTTTATTTCATGTTGGCTTTGCTGACATTTAGCTGTCCAGCAACGTTAACAAGGAAATGTGCCCACTGCCCAACCTCCAGTCTCAACTGGTTCCTTGGTTTCTGCACTGCACACCACTCAAGTGGGAGCTAACGTTAGCTAGCTAGGGGCGCCACTCATTCCGCGACCAGGTGTTAATGCCATCCCAGTGGCAAAATACGTTGTTTCGTAAACATTATATCCACTCTCCAGTCTTTCTCAAGGGGAACTGCGCATTGGTTTGACAGCCCATTGGTTCGACATCCCATTGTTCCAACCATATTAAACTCATTGTTCCGAAGTCCGTTCCGAAATCATCATGATGCCCTGTGGTTAAGGTCTGGTTAGGTTTAGGCACAAAAACCACTTGGTTAGGGTCAGGAAAAGATCATGGTGTGGGTTAAAATGAAAAAGAAAGTGACAAACACATAAGCCGTGAGCCTGCTCCGCCTCAAGCCGGTCGCGGCGCACCATACGCCCGCCGCGAGCCGTTCAGCACCGCGGACAGTCGGACTAATGGGATGTCGAACCAATGGGCTGTTGAACCAATGACATGGACCCTTCTCAAGGTGGCCTTGGTGACTGTAAGCGGCTTCATTTTGACTGCCAAACTGTTTTAGCATTGTTAACTATGTTAGCACCACTAGCTGTGCTGACACTGCTAACTGTGGTAACTGAGCTAACACTTATAATATAGTCAACAATGCTAAAGGGTGTTTTTAAGGCTAAAAATTGAACCGCTTACTCTCCAGGGCTAGCCAGGGGAACCGGAGGGTGGGCAAAATGTTTCCACAGCAACACTTTTGGGTCGGGATGGCATAGTTAGTAATCGCCGAATGAGCAGCGCCAAGGGTTAGCTAGCTAGCTCCTACTACCCAAGTGGCGTGGAGTGCAGTAAACTGAAGAGTAGCAACATTAACATATAGGCCCACATGTGTAATCGCTCAGAAATATTCTCAGCATCCCTGACTCTAACATTATCCTCACCACTCACAGTTACCATCTTTCTCAGCTCAGCTGCATGTTCCACCAGTAAAGATTGACATCTGGTAAAGCGTGCTGTGCACAACATCACCTCAATACAGCACTTCCAGTCATATACTGTATAAAACAATGGATGTAGCTACCATGGTGTCACACGTGAGTTTGTGGACCCCCGTTTTAAAACCTCGAGTTCATATCAGTCATTGCCATCTTGGCTTTTGCAGCCAGAAGTGACCAATATTTGAACGACAGGTAAAGACTTTGGAGCTGTGGAGAAGCAAGAGGTGGATCTGACTTATAGAATGTGGCGACGCCTCGCAGACAGCCTCTCACTCAAGCAGCCCCACCCTTAAATATGCTTAACTTTAAGCGTTAATAAAATGTAAATGGTTGAGTGATATAAAAATTCACCCCTCGTACAGTTGTCATAAATGTTAAAATTAACTAGAGAGGCCAAAAGTGTTTTTTGTATCATTGATACCTTCTTAATACCCCGCATACCGCCCAAGCCTAGTTTGGACTGTGTTGCTCTCGATGCTCCACCTGTTGAGTTTGTCTCTCAGCTCTTGCCTAACAAATCTTATCTTTCATTAGTGATTTTATGCTCGTCTTTGCTGATATTTATTCTATTGTGTTGCTCCGGAAAAATAAGAAAAGTGGAGTCTGGATATAGGATTACCACCTATTACCATATTTGTCTTTTTTACTACAGCTTGAAATGTCAAATCTGGGGCCCACACATCTTTTTTTTAAGCCCTGATATTTTATAATGAAAAAGAATTGAAGCCTTAGAGTCTAAGAAGTGAATTTAGTTATTAATATCCAGTGTTCTTGTGGAAAATAATTTACATAATAATTTGAGACTTAATTCTCTCTATATGTTGATTTGTGTGCTTGCCTGTAGGAAAAAAAAAATCATTTTTTTGCATGACTGTGGCACACTATTTATATTTTTACTTATAATGAAATAGGGAACATGCCTCAGAAATGATGGACTCATAAAATAAAGCATGACTAATTAATTTAATCAAAATTTGCTGCTTCATTTGCTTATTTGAATATATCACAAGTCATAAATGCACATAAGAATACTTTGATGGATGCTCCGCTTCTGCCTTAATTTCCTTTGTTAGACACTTTGATTTTCTGTCATTTTATCACATTCCTCCGACACAGCAGACCTCTTCTGTCCATTACTGGAGAAAGTTCCTCAGGGAGAAAGAGGACACTTGTCAATCATCTTCTTGTCTCGGGCTTTTAGAGAAAAAGCCCTGCAGTCGTTTCAGTATGCCAGCTTTTTTTTTCCTTTTTCTTTTCTTTTTGGAAAATGCCGGCTGTCAAATGTCACTATTATTCTCCCGCAGCGTTCAACTTCAGTTGACCTATTTGATTCGAATGGGTGCTCATTGGGCACACAGGGACACAATTGAAGGTCTCGGGGACGAAACAACAGCTGAATCTGTGAAACTAGTAAAGTTTAGAGTTTCAACTGAATTGACAGATGACTCAATTTACTTTCACTCTCTTCGGGAACATATATAGAATAACTGAGATTGTTCACACCCTGTTGCAGGATGTCCTCTGAGTGGATGCACTCAGAACAAGATTTTGTTTGTTTGTGGCATAGCCATCTCTTTGTGGAGGTGGAGATGATGATACAGCAAATGTTAATACTGAAACCAATACAGCCAAAAGCACACTTGAATGTCTTATGAAAACGAAGAGCCTGTAGTGATTTAATAGTTTGTTAACTCTTGATTCTGACTGGTGGATTACGGCATTCTACGGTCTGTTGTTTCTAAATAGAGATAGCCAACTGCTGCTATGAGTAACAGACCAATGCTGTGAACGCAGTTCTGATCAAGAGCCCTTACTAAGACAATAAAATCTTTTTTTAAGTTAGTGTTCATTGATGTCTTTCAGTAAGTAGCCTTGTAAAAAGCGTGTAAATGACTTAAGACCCCTGCATCACCAACCCAATCGCCCAAAATGTTGGCATTGTACGTTTATGCAAACCACAGATTTGTTACATTTGCGTGTTTCATGTGCAGCAGATTTGTTGAAATTTTACGTTTGCAATTTTCCATTTTATGCCGGAAACCGGTGGTTTGCCCCCTCCGGATTGGAGGAGACTTACTGCCTCAAGCGAGGGAGGCACAAAAACCAGTTGGTGAGGGTTAGGGTTAGGAAACATCATGTTTTGCCCTAAAGTACCCTTGTTTTTTGCTACAAACACGGCTGGACGTGTCTTGAACTGTCATTCAAAAGTAAAGTTTTTCATGAGTGAAGAGAGTCCCTCCTTACTCAAAACCTAACTTGTCTCATGGTTGACATTGCATTGTGGTCTAATGAGTATTTTTAGGTATATAAATGGGTCTCTGAGCTTTTCCTACAGTGCATTTGTTCCTGTGTGACTGCTGAAGATTGGTTGGTGCTGTAGAGAGAATCCCTCACCCTTTGATTCATAGGAACTGACACCAAACCTGACATTTTTGTTTTGTAGATTCCGACATGGGAATCATGATGTGATGCTTTACATATACACGCGAGAAAACTCTCACCTTAGTGCTCCTGCATCCTTTACTCATATAAGGATGAGGCTTATTGCTGTCAGGTAAAATACTGTTTGTTAAAAGAGCGGATTAAAACCTGGATGTTATGTCCTTTGCAACAGGCACCATTTAAAAACACGAAAGAAACTCAAGGCAAATGTGGGAAAACTTTGTAAACGAACTGTTAATTTTGTCCCAGACATTATTAAAAGAAAACCCCTAAACCACAGAAGATTTGTGCAACAATTAGTATTTTTAAATACGACTTACAAGAGTAAGTGCAGCTCTCTGCTCTCCCTGCTCAGGCTGCGAACAACTACCAGCAGCACACTCATCTCAGAGGTCAACTCCCATCATAAACCAAGTACGCACTGAAGCCATTAGTGCAGAACACACACAGATGATTACATTATTACATAACACGTTCTCAAACCCACGTGCTTACTCAATGTCATGCTGTAGTGGTGGTCTCCTGCCACCAGGTGTCATGTTAGAGTCAAACAGTGAGACAATCAGAGAGAGGAAGAGACAGAAAGAGAACTGGACTTACAGTACTGCCCAGCACACACATACAGTGTACAGCATACTGTAGGTTTTACATGCAGAACAGACACAAGGGTAGTTTACTGGCAATAATCATACAGCTCATGAATCTGAAATAACTGATTGAATTTACACTGAGAACACAATAAACAGTGCTCTAGATGGCAATCTGAATTAGATGTATATAAACTGCACTCTGTCAGTGTAGAAAAACTTGGAAAAACATAGGAAATGCTTTGGAGAATTACAAAAAAATCTTACGTAGCCTTATTTGTACACTTACATTGTGCACAGCAATGTTGCTACTGTTACTGTTACTGTGAAGGAAGCAACACTATATCTGCTCACATAAACTTACAATAATTATCCAGCTGGCAAACCACTAATTATTTTTGTGCCTAGATAGGTATTTTAAGTTACATAGGAAAAAATCAGCATAACAAAAAACATTTATTGGGAATTTAAGCATGTTTTAGCATCTTTTAGCTCATAATTTTTTATTTCACTTTTTATTTCACTTCAAATATTTGAAATTTGTCTTGCGTTCCAGGGGCCGGTTGCACCAACTGGTCTTAAGCTAAGTCAGTCGTAACTTGGCGTTCTAAGTCCGACCTTATAGTTATGCCGGTTGCACCAACAGGGCGTAAGCCTTCTTCTCACTAAGACTGGGTGTAAATCTTATACCTAGTCAAGAGCAGGCGTAAGGTCATTATCAAGCTGCGCTGATGCGCTCTAGAGTGCAGAGAGCACAACTTGATTATGGCACGTCTCATCCACCGTCTGTATATGAGCAGGCATTTAGACGGGAGAGGGTAATTAGGGACAGAAGCAATTGGACATAGCCTCCAGGCAGGGGAATCCTCCCCAAATACGTCAACAATGATGTCACTGTAAATTGAGGTTTTCGGGGAGGACCCCCGCCAGTTGGATGATTTTTTTTGGAGGAGATGTATTTTTTGCCTTGCTGAGAAGATCTTTCCACTTCTTCCTCATGTCAGCCTCTGTATGAAGGCAGCCAGAGTCTGAACACGTATTGATGTGCCCCGTTATCTCTGCCCATACCGACTGTTTTTTCTTAATTGTGATACGTCTCTGTGCTGGCTGTACAGCTTGATTAATTTTCTAATTTCAGTGTCGGTAAAGTTTTTCGTTGATCCTTAATGTTTTCTTCAAATCTTAAACTGTAAATAAACTGTCAACACAGATGAGAGGGGCAGTCAACTGTCAATTGTCATCTGTCAAGCACACGGGGTGATTCAGCGGCGTGTCATTTAACGTCACCGCGCTCCTCTAGGCAGGCCACGTGGGGCATTCACATGGACGGGTACAGCTAAAACCAGCGTAGCTAAGACCAGGCGTAAGCCCTCTTGGTGCAACCCGCGTAAGTCCACTCCTTAAGACTGGTCTTAACAAAGACCGTCTTAGGAGTTACGACCAGGCTTAGTAAAGACCAGTTGGTGCAACCGGCCCCAGGACATCAACTGTTACACATAAATTCGCATAAATACAAATATACGAAACGACATGTAACTGAACAACAAAACCATACTACAAATGCTACCTTACTTTTGATTTTACGGCCCGCAACTGTTCTCAACATTTACAGCAGCAGTGGCAGCAGCTGTTTTAGTGGAAAAGTTTTGATAAAATATATAGTCAATGTTCACTCTCTTTTTGCTCTGTTTTTGGTCTCCACCAGCTCCTGAGGGAAATATCTGTCTCCTTAGTTGCTGAATGCTGCACTACATCCACCAGCTAGTCTCTAGCTGTGTCTGTCTGCTGTTTGCTGCTGAGCAGGAAGTGTACATTGAGGTTTTACTGCTTTTTTTCTGAAAACAATGCTATGAGAGCAGCGAGAGTATCCAGATCAATAAAGTTGTGGGCCAGACAGATAAACAATCAGCTGAAGTCAATAGAAAGCTCCATGCAGGGGAAGATGCAGATTCAGCTGTAGGTTCATTGCTACAGACGACCCTTATGAATCTGTCAGGTTCTTCACATTGTTGTTTCATACTGTACATTACTCTAAAAAATACTTAATGTATCCCTTTCAGGTGTAGCTTTTTAAAACGATGAAATGCCAGTAACTTCCTCTACACCAACATATAGAGTTTTATTATAAATTTGACCATGACAGCAGCTCTCACAGAAGAATAAGGTGATGCTTCCCTCCCCCTCTCTCTCCATGCTCCAGCCCCTCATACAGTCGAGTTTTGTTTTTCACAATATTGATTCTTTAATGTTTAGTTGATGGAGTGCTTTGTGTTGGTCAGCATTTTCACCAACTGCTGACGGTGTGCTGCCAGTTATTTCCACCTGCTTCAGGCTGCACACTTGGGTATTTTCTGCAACATTTTTCTCAGCAAAGATTTTACCAAGTTAGAAGTCAGAGAGTCCAACAAAACGGTCACAGGAGCCAGAGGGGGACTAGCTGCACGCATGAAAAGTTGACGATGAATAACATGTGAAGGGGAGAATGGGGTTTTTGTCATCTTGCCTTAAAAATCACACATTATATGAATTTTCTCTGGAGAATTTCCTTATTTTCTTTCCCTGAAAGGCCTAATTACCATCACTGCTTAACCCAATCTACATTTTGCGGCACAAATCAAAGCACTTTTTTGTTCTGAAAGCCACCTACAGACTAAAAACTTCCCCAGAGCCCTTTCTTCTTTAGACCCATAATGATCAAGAGAATATGCATCTGTGTTTGCAAAAAAATGAATGAAATCTCCCCTAACAAGCCCTCTGAAACAGCGATGTATGCCAGTGGATGTTAACTGTAATTAGGCTCAGGAATGTTTACAGTAATTATGCACCACCATGATCCTATATTCTCCCAGAAAGCATAATTAGCTGCTGACACATTTGTGCAATCATCAGAACCCTGCCTGCAAAATGCTCGCATATAAAGTTTTAAAGGCACGTTCATAATGAAAACATGTGTCTCATGATATTTACATTTACCTCCAGTTAACCAGAATTTAACTTGAAAGGACATGATTACATACCATGCTGTAAACAATTGCTCATTACCATGGAATTTATAATGATACTAAGCGTGTACCATGGTTTATATCTATGCTATTGCTTTTCCTGACATTTCATAATAGTGCATATGACGATATTGTATTTGCAAATAAATGAATAGAAATATTTAATGTCCTAAACCCAGCACCAAAAATAATGATAACAATTTAAAAAAAATTACTGTTCAATTGCCAGCTTCATATGTGGCGGAGCTAAAAGGTTCTGTACACACGTCTAATGGGATAATTTAATGAAGCAAAAATACTACAGCATATCCTGTGTGACAGCTGCACAACTGCACACAGATGAATTCTTATATAACTCACCTGTTTGCATTTTATTAAGGCTTGAAGTTACGCATATTTAAGGGCGGGGCCGCTTGAGCGTCAGGCTGTCTGTGGGGCATCGCTACAGTCTATAGCCCCTTTTAAACAGGAATCGTGCAAATTTGCAGGAAAGCCCAATCAGTCTTTTTTCAGCATTGGCAGTATAAAAACAAAATCAGGGAGTGCAGCAAAATGCCGCCTACCTACTTTTGTTTATACAGAATGNGTTCCACCAATATGTCTACCCTATGAGGCCGAAAATCGGGCACGTTGGCTCAACTTGCCAATCCGGCTCTGTGTGTCTAAACGCTCGCAGCTTGCCGGCAAAACAGCCCAACATTCGTGAAAAATCTGGCAGTGTAAAAGGGGCATATGAGTCAGATCCACTCACCGCTTAGCCACAGCTCCACCCTCCAGCCTGAATATGATCAATTCTGGTTTCAAAAATCCAAAATGCCAAATTCAAGGCTTCAACAGCAGTCCACAAACCAATGGGTGATGACATGCGAACTACTAAATGTCATACAGTCTATGGTTAGCATACTCACAATTGCTAACTAGCACTGAAGACAAATCACAGCTGAGGCTAATGGGAATGCTGTTCATAAACCAAAGTTTTGGGTTAGGGTTAGAACAGTTTAAAAATGTGACAGTGGCTCATAAAGGTTATTACAGTTTATCCTGTCAGGTAGTTTCATGACAATGAATCCAGCAGCTGTTGAGACAAAAGCCAAAAATGTCAACCTGCTAGTAGGGCTAGACAAATTTGATTACCAGCAACGTTACTGATCCATTTGCATGTCAACAAAAAGCTCTCCAGCCTGAACAGCAAAATAATGATTTGCCTTTAATATGGTTATGGTTTGGTTAGGCTTAGACAGCAAAAACTACTTGGTTAAGGTTAGGAACGGACATGGACTCCGTCAGATCATTACATTTGTAATAGAAGTCGCACACTGCTCTGTGGGAACCTGGAAAGTGAAACTCTTCATACTTTTTTATGTCAGTTTATTATTCAGAAATATTCTGTTGGCTGGTTTATTGATGGAAACAGCGGAGTCAGACAGTCAGTAGTAAGAAATCAAAGGTCCATGTAAACAGATAGTCAGTAGTAAGAAATCAAAGGTCCATGTAAACAGATTCACACTCAAGACCTTAAGCACAGTACATTCAATCACTGGGTGACTCCATGCATGCAGATGTAGCCAGTGTTAGCCTTTGTGTCAGTTTACATTGATTTTACATGCTTTGAATGGCCTTTGAAACAACATTTGTTCCAATAAGACTCAATAACGAGAGATTTGCAGGGTCAGGGATTAACTTCTCTTTCTGTGAGAAATGAGAACAACGTGATCTTAAAGGAAAATATTTTGGATAGATGTTGGTCGCAGTTAGCTAAATGTATTAATGGTGACTCTTCTCTGTTTGGCCACAAAGTATGTGTGAGTGGACATGAGGACAGACATGAAAAACTGTTTGAAAATCATTTTATGATCTGACAAATCTATGGATAAGACAATAAATGCTCTGACGACTGGGCCCAGAGATTTTGTGCTGTCTTGCTGAACTTTACCGTGTCATGCCGTTCCACTTTAAATAAGCAACAATGTGATACTCAGTGACCCAGTTCCACCTTTTCTGTGGAAAAAATGGTGGATATATTTCTTTATGTACATCCATATCACCATATATACCACACTGGCATACAGATACTGTAAGAAAACTACACACACAAAACTAGGTCTAAGACCACATCTGAGAGCCTTTGTCAGGTTTGTGCTAAAAGCAACCCACTTTCACACACACACACACACACACACACTGTAAAGCAGATCTAGGAGCATGGCTTCTTCACTTTGTGCTCTGCAGGGTTTGTCTGCTGCTCTAATCATTTGGTTCCACTGAGTCTCTGTTAGCGCAGCGTTAGCCTACATACAGTATGTCTAATTCTTCAGCCTTTAGCACATTGGCCTCATTTCACTGTGGGTTGAAAATTGATTTCTATGGTGAAATGTTGCTCAACAGTTTGTGCTTTCAAACCTGTTTTTTAACACATGAAGTAGGACAGCAAACACTGTTGGGTGCTCCAATGAAACATGTTGTAGTTTTTGTACAGGCTGAACTTTTTACTCTGTGGTTACAAAGCTAAAGGAAAAGTTTTCCACTTGTATTTGTGTTTTAAGCTGAAACACAATCAATTCCTAACAATAACCAAGTGATGTTTGTGCCTAAACTTAACCACGTGTTAACCACAGAGCTGTCACAACATAAAATCGAGAATTGAAACATAATGACATATAACCCGGTCTCTGTCCGAAGCTGTCAAATACTGGCGCTTGATCAGTGACTGCCAGCGTCAGACACCAACGAAAAAGCCGTCCTTTCACATTGGCATGACACGCAGCTGGTTATTACCATTATTCTGTTACGCAGGGGGAACGCGGCTGGTCGACAACGTCCAGTGTTCGCTTTGTTTGAATGTCCGTAAAGCCAAACTGTTAGAGGACACCTAACGTTATGCCTGACTCGTTACCTGACACTCCTAACGCTGGTAACTATAACCTTTAACTAAGCTTTGTTATTTCCCTGCGTTGTGCAGTTGGACTTGAACGTATGACTCACTTACCTAATGTGTATAGCTCTCTGAGCTGTCTAGGGGGTAAATGGGTTACTCACCCTTCATCAGACCCGACTGCTACTGTAGGCGGCCACCCCGACCCGACGCTTCGGGCGTCCCCTCCGGTCGATGGCCAGGCTGGGCCAGCACAAGGGGGGGGTTGAACGCGATCCCAGATCAGGTGAGGTGTGTAGTGGCGTTCCCGGATCAGTGGATTTTGTCTCCGGATTTCTGAATGTCTTTCGGAATCTTCTGCAGAAATGTGGCATGGCAGTCTGTCGGCATCTCCAGCAGCCAGCCTCGACTCCAATCAACCACCGCCTTTTTCAGGTGTGTGAGCTCCTAGGAAGGGGAGTTACCCAATACCCCAAGTGGAACATCAGCCTCTCCCTGCTTCCTAACTCCACCCCTAACTGTACACCTAGGCCTCCGAATTATGTGCCATAACACAAACCCTGTTCTTTTTTTCCTAAACCCAACCACATGCTTTTGTTGCCTAAACCCAACCAAAAGCCTGTGCTGGAAAACATAACCACGTGCGGATGTTTTTGCCAAAAAAAAAAAGGTGCAATGTGAAGATTTACTTTGCAGATTGGGTTGATCCGCCTTGGGTAAATGCAGGTGTTATCCCTTACTAAGAGTAGTAGTAGTATAGTAGTTTGTTGTGTGGCACAATCTAGACAAGCTACATTACACTGTTGCTGACATATTGATGAGTCAGTACTTTGTAACTCTGAAGAGGGTGGATGTTCTTTCTTATGAGTCATTTTACTTGTGATGAATTTTAAATGCAGGACTTTCACTTGAAGTTAAGTATTTGTTCATAGTTATTACGAAGTACAAGATCTGAATACTTCTTCCACTTAATGTCAACCACTTGCCCTCCTGTCTTTCTCCTTGTCCTCCTTTTCTCTCCTCTCCTCTGATACTCTCTCTCTGTCTAGTTCTTTCTATTCCCATCTCTCCGTCTGTCCGTCTTTGCCACTACAGCCTCACCTGTTCTTCCTGGCTGCTGCTCTCTTATGGCCTCTCGGCTCATACCTTTAATGTCATGATCTTTAGCAGCCAATGATTTTCAATAGCGAAAGGTGGCCTGACCTTTTCGTCAAAGCCCTCTCTCCAAACCCTCCTAATACAAGGAGGCAGGTTGTTGTGAGAATCGGGCTCCTGGCTTCAGTCTCTAGTGACAGCAGGATGTGAACTGTATACAAAATGTTTGGGAAAATGGCTCATTATATGAAGTAGACTTTCTGAAGGGGAAAAGCCAAGTGGAAGTATGGACCCGTAATCAATTTTTAATCGTGTGAGTCAGACGGGGTGATTGAAATTTTGAATTTCTTTCTATAGATACTGCTCCCAGATGCAGACAGCAGCTGTTTTCAAGGGGGGGAGCTCTTACAAACCCACTGCACACTACCTGCCCTGCCAACACCAAACAGCAAGTTTGGAAATTAAATTTTTGGCCACCTGCACTGAGGCTGTTGGATTCCAAAATGTACCAGCCACCCAACAGATTACCATTGTTTTTTGGCTAGTAAGTGATGCAAATCTAGCCGCCACATACATATATCACCATCATTTGGCTGGTGGCTGGTGCTAATTTCCAACCCTGCCAAACAGTAGACAGACAAAGGGAGCGATCACACCGAGATGAAACGCTAGAAACGCGACGCCAGTAAAACCATTGTTTTCCTATGATATGGCGCGTCTGACCGGCATTCAAGCGTCTTTTTAGACGGGCGTTTTTCCGGCGTCTTTTTAGACGCGTGTTTTTGGACGCGCGTTGACGCTGAAAAGTTAAAATATTTTTAACTTTTTGAGCGTTAGACGCCAGTAGCTAGCACGCATTGAATAAGCGCTTCCAGCGTTTCAAGCGTCTTTGAAGCGTCCACGTCTCTAGCGTCTCATTTCTGTGTGATCACCCCCTTAGAGACAAAGACACAAGTCAGAAGATGAACAAAGAGCAACTGAAGAGTTTGTAGAGAGGGAGTTGCTGAATATAATATCACTTAGTATGGAGGTATGGTGCTGCTAGGCATGACGTGATTTTGCCAAGTAGGACATGCTGGACCAACATACCACATCTCAGTCCAGGACCAGCGTTGCAATAAACCCATCACAGACCGCTGACATCATCAGTGTGCTGCTCCTGTGTGCCTTTAAAAATTCCTTTTTGCTTCTTCAGAGCTAAGCTAGCTTCCAAATTGAAATTAGTACAATTGAACGAAAACCTCAGTAACATTTAACAAAAACCTTGTAAGCTACTGCAAGGTTCGCGAGTTAGCTTGCTAACTAGGTTGGCTATGCTAACAAGAAAGCTTGCCGATCGACTAGAATATTAGCAAGGTAGCTTGCTAACTAGGTCGGCTATGCTAACAAGAAAGCTTGCCGATTGACTAGAATATTAGCAAGGTAGCTTGCTAACTAGGTCGGCTATGCTAACAAGAAAGCTTGCCGATCGACTAGAATATTGTTTGTTTACATTAAGAGTAAGGATAATGTCATTTTGCAGGGATTTTTTTGTTATGTTTTGTTTTGTTTTTTTGCATGATTGCAGTGCTCATGTTGATCCAGGACCATCATGCCATGTTGACTCTGGAAAATTTGTTTATATTGATACAGGATCATCATCGCACGTTGACCCTGTATAATGTGTGAAGGAATGCTGTCACCTGCTGCTCCACAAAGTTAGCTTCCTCCTTGCTCTGCTCCTCTCCGTCTCCTCTCGTCACTGCCCGGGCATATGACTGGGGTTTAATCTGCAGTCCGGTCACAATGATGTCATTCATCCGAGTATATTGCTCCGGGTCAGCCACTCGGTTCTCGAGAAAGACGATCCTTTTTTGTTTCTCTATGTTCTGCAGCTGCAGAGCTTTGACTTCCTCCACCAGGTCCAGGATGTTCCTCTGCTGCAGCCTGACAGCAGAGACGTCCTCACCCAGAAAGTCGAGGGATTTCTTGATGTCATCTATCTCCTCGCCCACAGGAGTTTCCCTGGGGCCATTGCGTTTTGTTGTTATGGATACGCGGCCAGCTGGTAGCCTAGCCGGCTAGTTAGCACGCTAGCTTACCCTTCTTCACCGGCTTTCAAAGTCTGTCTTCCACAAATTGGTGTCGCAGTCCAGGCAGTGGTCAAAACCAGTAATCTCTGTCAAAATCAGTCCGAGGTCCGTGATCCAAAATCAGTTGTCAGTAGGAGAAATAACTTTCAATAAACCAGGGACGATAGGCTACACAGAGTAAACACAAGTGACGGCTACAATAACTCTCTGTTACTGAAAAGTGATATTATTTCAGAGGCGTGTGTTTTGTTTTGTTTTGTTTTATGTTTTGTTTGCATGTTTAGCAGTTGTTATTTTGTTAGAAACGTGCGAACTGATAGGTATCAGGAGTAAAGGTGTTAATAATTACTGTACACCGATTAGTAATTCATACCTTAGAATGAATAATTTTGGTATTGGCCCAAATATAAAATGGTCCTTTAGAGGTTAAGAAATGAGTCCCCCCTTTTCCATTAGCTGTTTCTGGAATTAAAACCATTCAGACCAGTCCTGCTGGGAATGATTCCCAGAGTTATCAGCCCAAAGAGAAGTCTTCTCACTCAGATCTCTCTCAGATTTGTGTAGCTTGTCTATCAATCACCTTTCAGGCTCTTAGTAGTGCAAGATGATTTTCTCTGGCAATTAAAATTTTTCTGACTGTACTTCTTACTTTTCAGGATCCTCATCATCTGTGACAACTGTAGTTTTTGACAGTTTGACAGATTAGTCGGTCAGCGTTGTGTTTCTGCAGTAAAGATGTCTGAAGAGATTTCAGTCTGTTTTGACTCGTCAGGAATTTATTTTCTTTAAAACCAGAACCATCAACATTACAAAGCTACAAACAACTCATACTGCAACACTCTCATCAGGAGCTAATGTCACAACGGTACTCTCTCCATTCTGAAATAATCTGCTGATTCAAACATGTAAAGGTCCAGAACTATATCCTACATCTGGCCCAATACAGCGCTGCACACAAATGATTAAAATGATAATGTGGCAAGCGCAGCCAGCAGCTGAAGCTGGCCAACACATACGAACCAAGTGTTGGGATGTCCAGTGAGCCCTGTCAAATTTCATCATCTAATTTGATGGACATGTGGAGCATCAACTGACTGAAAAGATAAAGTCAGGGGAACAAAAACAAATTAATGTGATAATTAATTTGAGAGGAAACATGTAGCTCGGCAGTCACCTCTACATGAAAGCACAGCTGCTCCGTGCACAGTATCACTTGTTTACAACCGACCGGCGCCACAACAACCTTGAGCCTCAGTTTCTCCTGCTGCAACAATATTTTATGTGAGTGGATGACTCCAATAATTTTGAGGCCATGATTTAATAATTTGAGGGCATTAATTATTAAATCACGGTAATGAATAACTAATACGTGCACACTAATTATCGGAAAATGTTACCCTTGATACCTGCTGAGCTCCAAATGATTGTGATGTGTTTAAATAGTATTTCTGACCTCTGCAGTGGCGGTGGGTGTACTTAATAAAATTATGATGGAAACCTAGACAGAAAAGAGAAAGATGAGAAAAAACAACACAACTGAGAGAAAAGGACTGGCAACAGGAAGAAAGAGAGTGTTTACCGATTACTCACCAGTGTTTATGTCTGCTGCCGTCTGTTTGCCACTAATGGACCTGTGGTTAGTCATGTCGGCCTACCACAGAATTACCGTACTACAGTGTTGCAACTGCTTCTGTCTGCCTCCAGTAAGACAATTAAATAAACCTAATGAAGATGCTCGTAGTTGACTCTCTTGACGGAAGGTAAGACGTTGGAAGTTAAGTGCCTCATGTGCTGCTGCCATCACTGTGGTGGCAAAGCTGCACTGAACACATGAGTGAGTTGTTGAAGGTCGTTTGTAAATGTGGAAGTTATTCAGTCTCAGATGACTTGTCTAAAATTAATGATGACACAGCCTTTAGGGAAAAATAATATTAATGTACCGCTTCTTTTGAATGCTGGCCAGGAAACAATAGATTCACCCGACACATTCTCACAGGGCGGCTGTGGCTCAGGAGGTAGAGTGGGTCGTACTAATTGGAAGATCAGTGGCTCAATCCCCGGCTCCTCTGGTCCGCATGTTAAAGTATCCTTGAGCAAGACACTGAACCCGGTGGCTGTCCCGTCGGTGTGTGAGTGTGTTAAAAACTGAGTAGCATGTGGCATCTCGGCATCGGCCACCAGTGCATGAATGTGTGTGTGAATGGGTGAATGTGACTCGTAGTGTAAAAAGCGCTTTTAGTGGTCAGAAGACTAGAAAGGCCATTTATTCTGACCTCGTCACTATCACTTCAGTGTTTATAGGAAATGTAATGATGTAATTGATTTTTTCTGCCTTCAACAACAAATGCACATTCAGGCAACACACTCATGTGGTTAGGTTTAGAAAACAAATTACAGGGTTTGGCTATACAGGAAACAAACATCGTCTTCCCAGGTGAAAGTCCATGATTGTTGGATCCAACCGCCACCCCTCCCGCCGGCCCTACTTGGACTTTTCGCCCCATAACTTATGTTGTTGTCCAGCCACATTACCCCCTGATGCCATCAGGTGCCGTTACACACTGATGGCATCTAGCCGCGTATCATGCCGACATGAAAGGCCGGCTTTTTTTGTTGGTGACTGACACAGAAGTCACTGCCCAAGCGCTGGTATTTGACACCTTCGGAATGAAACCGGGTTAATTTACCAGATAGCAAGAGAGATGCAGAGTGGAGGCTCACAATCTAACCTGTGTATGCACAAATTTTAACTTTATTTCTTCTTCTTTTGCTTTAACTGTCTTTTTATTTCAATCTTGGAGAAGCTGATTACAGCACAGATCATAAACTTTGGCTAGTCATCTGTTAAAACTGAACTAGATTTAATTAAAAAGTTTTGGATTATAACCGTTGTTTTGACATCACTTGATATTTTAAACATGTAAAACAAATAGTAAAAACCTCACATACAGTACGCTGTTTCACATGGGTTTACAAGTGAGGTGCAGTTATGACATCTTGTTTATTTCCACCTCCAGATTCATCTATAGTTGGTTGGTCAGGTAAAAAAAAGGAAAAACCCTTTTATTAAACGCACTTCACTGGGCGTCTCTATTAACATCAAATGGCAGACTTTGGCTTTGTGGTATTTCAAAGCCAAATTACACAGTGGTGGTGACAGTTAAAAGCATGAAAATTACCGGTGTCCTTCAGAACTCTCTGGTCTGTCAATCTGCACAGTCAAATTATCATATGTGTGTAAAAGAGGAATGGAAAAAAAAAACCTGTCACGCTTTTAACCAGAGCAATATGCTGATGAGCATGTCTTCAAATTGTTAATATTTTGGAGGTGCAGTGGAAATAAAAGAGAAGAAGAAGACTGACGAGTTGATGAAGAATGGAGTAGTGCTGGTCGATATGAAGAAAATCAAATGTGACCAAATACCTTAATATCGATATTGCAGTGATATTTTGGGGTTTGTTATTGGTGCTTTTACAATCTATTTACCCAGTCAGAGTTTTGATAAATAATTAGTGATGTGGATATGACGAATAAGTGAGGCAAATATAACCGCTAGAACAGTTTGTTAAGTTCAGAAAATTACATCAATTTACTGTAATGCAACCTTTAAAACCAGGAAAAACAACACTTTATATTATCCAAAATTTAATTGGCATTAACTGACTTTCTTCTTCTAGGCTTTTCTCTGACGTATGAATGAAATTTCTGAGTCCATACCTGTCGCACAAGTCGTGTACAGATAGTTTGCCTTTCTTCACAGCAGGACCACAGTTGACGGCTAACTGGGAATGAATTTGGACTTTGAAAATGAAATTAATTTAATTAAAAATATCACTCATTCTTGAGAATTGGGACAAAACCTTACTTTTTGGGGGGTTTAATTTTGACTCTTCAGTTAGGCAGGGAATACATATTTTAAAGGTCAAAGTCTTGACTATTAAACCTTGTAATAGGCCAACCTCCCACTCATTAAATCTTTTTTCTGACAGAAAAGACAGATCTGACAGAGATGACACAAAGTTCTATATTTATTAGTTTCACAGCAGTCATAATGAGTAGCCATTTTATTTTTCAATGTCGATGTTTTGTAGAAATATGACAGATGTGACAAAAATCTTGGACACATCTTTAAAGGGCCACCATTTTCATAAAAATATATTTTAAACATGAATAAAACATGACAGTTTTACACCAGTGTTTTCAGTATGTAGTAGAGATGCACTGACACAGCTTTTTCAGTTTCGATACCGATCCCGACGCTGTGGCTTTGAGTAAGAGCCGATACCCGATACCAATCCGATACCATGGATGCCCATGGTAAAGGTATATATACCTTTACATGTAGAAGATAAAAGAATAGAGGCATCAGGCGTTGATGACTACATAGTTCTTTCCTAAGAAAAAATGAAACAAGATGAAACAGATTAATGCAGTGATGAACTTTTTATTTTTAACAAAAATAAACAATTGTGCAACAGCAGTTGGAATAGTGTGAAATACCTCCACACAGCAGATTCACTCCTTCACTCCATGACGTATGACGTAGCTCGCATCGCAATAGATTTAAAGGGAAAGGATCGCCTCAGGTATAGAGGGAATCGCCTTGTTGTTTACAAATACTTCCGGGTAGAAAACCAGCAGAGTTTAGCTATATATATATGTATATATATATATACATATATATCACATTTTTCACGTCACTATATCACCATTTAGACTAATCTGATGTTTGTAAAGTCTATAAACACAATGATTGAAC
>NC_065508.1:3764432-3808079 GCF_006386435.1 Epinephelus moara | reverse complement strand
CTGTTTGCTGGGCTAACCATTAATCTACGATAACCATGTTATTAATTACAAAACGTGCACACAGAAATAGTAATGTTTGTTCAATCATTGTGTTTATAGACTTTACAAACATCAGATTAGTCTAAACGGTGATATGAAAAATGTGAGAAATAGATATATATATATATAGCTAAATTCTGCTGGTTTTCTACCCAGAAGTATTTGTAAACTACAAGGCAATTCCCTCTTTAGGTTGCATTTTCCGATACCCGATCCATCTATTTTGATGATATCGGGGCTGATATTCGATCCAGATATCGGATCTGTGCATCCCTAGTGTGTAGTGTTAATTTTAGATTTTGAAGGCTTTTAACACATTATTTAATTGTCTGAAGTTGTGAATTCTTGTCTGAGACGAGGGCGTTTTCTGGCACAGGGTAAATTTAAAGTTTACTCAAATGAAAGCAGACTAAAATATTTTATAAATCATGTTTTTCATACATATAAATCCTTCACAAATAATGTTTCACCCCAGAAACAAAATTAGTGTGTTGATAAGTTATAGTTTTAAGTTTTTTGTTTGTTTGTTTGTTTGTGGTAGGGTATGAGTTGTCCTTATTCTCAAGAACGAGTGTTCTATATACAAACTTAAAGCAAAATTAATATTCTGTTTGCCATATCATCATCATGGCTTGCCTTTTTTTTTTTTTTCTCAACGACTTATCGATTCAGTATTTGTCAGGAAAATTCTCTCCCTCCGGCAGCAGCCTGCCCCAGAGTCTTACTGCAGGTCTCTGTCCAGTTCCATCCTCTTATAACACCTGACGGTGTAATATCACCTACTGACAGCTAT
Organism: Epinephelus moara; assembly: GCF_006386435.1. Classification (NCBI taxonomy): domain Eukaryota; kingdom Metazoa; phylum Chordata; class Actinopteri; order Perciformes; family Serranidae; genus Epinephelus; species Epinephelus moara. The sequence goes on along the minus strand of NC_065508.1, from coordinate 3,807,247 downwards.
AATATTCTCTCTTCTAATAACTCTGTAACGGCCACGTTAATGCTCTAATATTAGAGATGAATGGCTTTGATGTAGAAAGACTTTCTTTTTTCTTTATGTCAAACCATTCCCTCTTTATTTCTGTCTCAGTACACCCTGCTCTAATGACACCATCAGCAGCTGTACTATTAATATTTTCTAATTGTAGAATTGCAGAAAAACTTCTAAACAAAGTGGTCCTTTGATTGGACTACTGACACTGCTAGATTTGTTATATTTCCATGTTCTAACAGCAGGACTTGAAGCTCAGCAGTGTCACTCTTTCTTTCATTTTGTCAGCAGTGCCACTGCGTGTCTTGTCCTGTGTAAAGAAAATGGGATTGTAAATCAAATTCTTAAATGATGTTTATTTTTCTGGGTTTTATCACGTCCCTTCAAGAGTTTTGAACTTTTCAAAGGTCTGCTATTTGCAAACTGCATTGATCCATTATCAGTGCGCGAGGGTCCATGTTATTAAGTCTGGCATTAAAGGCAAATGTCAGAGGGATTACAGCCCCAAAGCTCAGGTACTGACTCACCGTGGCAATTAAGATAAAAATGAATGTATTTTTACTGTTCCACCGAGCTGCTGCCTGGTTGGTCTGGTCTCATCAGTCTCACTGCGCCTCATTATGTTCACTGAGATTCATAGAGATAGAGTACAGCACGAAGAGACACTTCACGGTACAGTATGTGCTGTGTAACGTGGATTATATAAGCATATCGAGTCCTATAGTAAACCAAAAACTTCTGTAACTTCTGGATCACTATTGGAAGCCATACTGTGAATCCAAGCTGACTACAGCTGCCGGCCATCAGTAAAAAGGAAGCTACAAACTGAGAGCCACCTTTCTAGTCAGCTGGAGATGAGCATTTGATATTCAAAGATAGGATTTTGGTGGAGTATCCCTTTAACAGTCCAGTGAACAAGAAAAAAGGAGGAGGAGATAGAAAGAAAGATGCTCACAGAGAGAGAAACTGAAAGAGAAAGAAAGTCAGACGAATTAGACGCAGACAGATAGTGATACTGAGTAAAGAAGAAAGATTGAAAAACAGAGAAAAATAAAACCAGAGGAGAGACTAACGGAGAGAGATGAAAAGAGAGATTGAGAGTGAAAGAGTTATCCACACGCTGAATATCCAGGTCACTTCAAAGTGCTAAGAAAACCCAAAAGCAAAGTCTCGTCCTGGGCAGACGGCCAAGTCTGACCTGCCCCTCCACTCCTTCCATTAACACCCCTCCCCTGACTGAAAAAACTGCAGGAGATTTAGTGCAACTGCAGAAAGTGTATATTAAACATTGGCAGCTTAAATACGGCCCCCCATTAACACCTCAGAAGTGGATTATGAATCACCAATAACGAAGCGGCCTAATTTTTTCTTGTTCCCGAGTTATCAGTCATTGTTTCCATCAAAGGTTTATAGGCCCCAGGAGGGGACAGCGCAGAAGAATTTGGCCCCACCAGAGTAATTGGAAGTTGAGAGTTGAATGTGAAGTGGAATTAAGTTTTAGAAACAGAGGAAGATAGTGAGAGGAAAGAAAGGAAGGCAGGAGGCACTGTTCCAGAAATACTGGTCTGCGTGTGAGACTTTTATGTTGTCATTTCAATCACAAGAGCAGGAAGACATCTTGTTGCTGCAGCTCGGGAGAAAAAAAATCATTTCATTTGTTAGATCATCCATATTTAATATGTGGAGCATAAATTAATCTTTTGTTATTTGATATTTTTACAATCAACTTCTGCCTGAGAGTGCTGCAGGAGCAAAAGAATCTGAAGTCGGGTGGATTTTAGCCATAGAAGTAGGAGATATAGGATGGCAAAACAAAAGAAAGTACTGATATCTTATCTCAGCCCACAAAGTTAAATGTATAAACAGTAAATCTGAAAACATGAACATGGCCCAGAAAGGTTAAACCTCAATGGACCTCAATCAGCTGTTTCGAATTTAAAACCAAAACATCTCAGGATTCAAAATGTCCCAAAGAGACTTAGTTCGAGGCAAAGTAAAGGTGTCAGAATGCCTTTGACGAGAGAATGTCGAAGATCAGTGCTCCGTTGTAGTGGAGCGCGGGTCAGCCCACAAACTGTGGGTCAGTCACTGGCTGTTGATTGGCTCTGTAACCCCAGGCTGTAAAGCAGGCCCGTCCCGTGCCGTCCCAGGTCCTCATTGGCAATTGAAGCCCATTAGGAGAGTATGTAATCTCCTATTGGTTCATGTGAGGTGTCAATCAAAAGGTCAGATTTCAGCTGTAGTGGTGAATCAGCATATTTACCTGCAAACGGGAGTTGCTGCATACAGTAAGAGGAGAAATATGAACATTTGAAACAGTGGAATGGTAGTTTGTGGGTAACTGTGGATGTGATCATTTTTGGGACTAAATATTTTGCTGGATTTAGATTAGAGTGCTTGAGGACCATTTTTGTTGGAAATTAAGTTATCTATTGATTATCATAAGACATAATAGGTGACTTATAACTGTTTATTTGTTTTTGTTTTGTTTCAGACAATATGTCATGAGTAAACCACTAAAACGCAACAAATACAGCAATTACTGAATTACGTAATCATCAAATAAAATTGTCCAAGGACCCGTGGATGGGACGTCACATTGTTTTTAGTGACAAAGCAGTGTTCTGAGTATATTGTTAAATACTTACAGGAACACTGTGCTATAGTAGACCTACAATTGTAACAGCAAGCAAAGGTCTCTCCACACTGAGTACCTTAAATATGCACTTCTAATATGTCAGTGTCACATACATACAAGACACTATGTTACACTATGTATTTGCTCTGGTTTTTAAGTTTGCATATCGGGTTCAGGTCATTGATTAATGCATATGTTTCAGATCAGGTGGTCGGGCGGATTGACTCTCACAGTGGGCTGGGTTTGTGCAGGTTTTAAAAAGTCTGACCTGTGCGTTACTTCTCTACTCTCTTGACTGTCAAGTCTCCAAATTTACCCTTTCAAATTTCCAAGGAGCGTTATCAACAGCCATAAACCAAAATGCTTCAGACAAAGTTGGATAAACCTACAACCAATCAGAACGATGGGACGTGTGAAATAGTGCTGAGTGACACACAAATGTAGACAGACTGCACTGTGCAGAGATGAGCTGTGATGATGAACCATCAATATGTGAATGAGTGTTGCCAAGCTAGCGCGAGAGTTCCTGGTGTGAGGGTGTGTCAGTCAAGAATGATGTCATCATGTTTTTTGTGTAAAGGGGGACCAGATGTATCTACCAGTGCAAACAAAACAAAACAATCTAGATTTCTCTGATTCCCAGGCTAGTCACTTGCCTAAAATACTCACATTTAATCACGTCAGAAATAAAAAATGATACCATAATCAAGGATATAAAGAATCCACTGACTGTTTATAAAAACAATTTTCCATTATTATAGTAGATAAGTAAATTAACACCCACAAGAAAACAAATCCATTTACGCCTTTCATTGAAGACTTCTTGGCCCCCAAAGTCCACTGGCTTTTCTAAAGATAAAGAAGAATTGAGTAATTTTGTTTCCAGACAGGGAGTGTTTCTTCAGATACAGAGTGAGTTTTTGCTCAGCAGTTGAAGAAGTATTTGTTTAGTCACTGTTATTGATCCTCAAACCCTATCAACCCTCTGCAGATGGGGATTTTGTGCTGCTGGGCAGTAAAAATCTTACTTATTGTTCCTTTAAAGCAAAGCAGGCTGAGGCTGAATTAATAAAGTCAAAAGGCAGGAAGGCAGGGAGACAGACAGAGAGACAGGTAATCAGATGGTTGGTGGTATAGTTCGGACAGGCGAGCAGACAGTCGCATTACTGCAGACACAAACAGTCGGATAGGGTAATAGGCAGACAGACAGGCAATCAAGCAGCCGCTCCGGAAGGGTCAGTTAATCACGGAGGGATTTCCTGAGGACAGAGCGGTCCGAACGGAGTGTCTCTAAAGGGTTGTGTTGACCTGTGGACCGTAGCGTGCTGGGTGGGGAATTCCTGCAGTCACGCTACTATGACTACGAGGTGAGGGGTGTGTCACAGGAGGCCTCTAAGAATGTATCCTAAGAAACACAGAGAGTGTTTTGCATTTTCTTGATGTCAAAATGGTGACACAAAGGTAATCATGGTACATCCCTCACCAAAGTTCCTCACACAAACATTGTTCCTAGTACAGTTTTAATGCATATACATTTAAGTTTTTAAATGTATTGATACAAACATGCAACATGGAATTACAAGGTCTTTTAACGGGATAGGAAGCTTACAGAAAACTGTGGAAATTGTGCAGAGAGCTCCACTCTGTGCACTGCAGCACAAATTCAGTGTACCATTTTAAATCCCTAAAAGAAAATAAGGGCCCAGACAAACTAAACTGGCTGACTGTTGTGTCACCTTGTGTCTTCTGTGTCTCGGCCAAAAAAGTTGCAATTGAACACACCGCAAAGACCACAGCCAACAGCCAACTGTGTACGTTCTGTACCTATGTGAAAGGAAATAACTCTCCATACCAGAAAGCAGCTTGCTAGTTAGCAAATTAGCACAGCACAACCCCATGTTGAAAGATCGAAGAATATTTACTGCGCGCCAGTGAGCAGCACCACAAACTTTAGCCATTTTGTTTACTTTCCTCACTTCCGTTTCACATCTCGTGCACAGAGAGATTTCACTTCACTTTCAGATCCAATGCCATGTCAACATACTGAATCGCCCCCAAAAACGGCCATCTAGTGCCAACGGTGTGGGACACACTGCAAAATTAGGATGAAGAACAGATGCTCACACACAGCCTGACATTGGCCTACAGTCGGCTTGGTGTGTCAGGGCCCTAACACAGGTAACACATATCATAAAATGGATTGGCTGAGTCACAGCATGGAAAAACAAATACAGGACTTGGAATGAAAATTTAAAGAGGCGCTCATCAATATAGTTTTAATAAATAAATATTAATAAATGCACAGAGAGTAATCACTCAGCTCTACAGTTCTTGAGCAACTTGATCATGGAAGATAGTCTAGACAGACTATGGCAGTTGGTCTGATGTTATCTGTGTCCCTGATGCTGTGCCTCTGTGCTTACACACTCTGTTTCTCAAGATATTTTTTTTAAATTTGATGTTATTCTGTCATCACAACTCAAAGGAAACATCCTGTCACCATAAATGGAAATGAGACACCCAGACAGGCTTTTACTGTAAATTTGATGGTAATTTTCTTCTCAGATAATGACTTCCTAGGGAATGAGCGTTGGTATGACACACACTCACAAATACAATACAGGCATACACACAGCTGCATAAAGACAAGACAAACACAGGATCATGCCAACACAGTCACATCACTTAAAAAAGATAAAATAGAAATACACACAACTGCAGACACATTCAATAGAGGGCAAGGAAATCCCAGAGGCCATTTTGGCTCTGCTCATGTAATCAAGGTGGAGTTTTCCATTCTGTGGAAACACTACATACAGTAACCAGCTGAATGCCAGTAAGTGTTAGCCTGATGTGTTATGGAAACTTCCACATTATAGCCTGATATAACACACAATCAACTTTCACTGTTAACGCAGTAGTTCAACATTTTGGGAAGTATGTTTAATGCTTTTTCACATTGAAACCTTGTACAGGTGTTAGTTAGTCAGTGCACTTTTAGCCATGCTAGCAGTAAGGCAGTAGCCGCGTACAATGCTGACGTTAAAGGATACCTTTTTTTGTTGGTTTCTGACACCACAAGTCACTGCCCAAGTGCTGGATTTTGACGACTTCGGAGTGAGGCTGTGCTCCCAGGGTACCTCTTTCCCTCTGTTTCCAGTTTTCATGCTAAGCTAAACAGCTACAGCTCCGTACTTGCGCACAGATATTCAAATTATATCTATCTTCTCATCTCACTCTTGGAAAGAAAGTGTGTAACTGCTGACTCTGGATTTTATAGGTATTTTTTATGTAGCCCCACTATGTTTCCTGTGTTTGCTGTGAAAATAAGCTCTAAACTAAAAATAGTAGCATTTATGTTTGTTCCTTTTGTTCCTTAAAACTGAATTAAACTCAAGTAAACATAAATTAATTGTACTGTACTGGAAAGCAGAACTTCCTGCAAACTAAAGATTATGTATAGCCACTCTATAGTCAGAAATCTTTCATCAAGCTCAGTCAAAATGTGAAAAAAATATACGTATATATATATAAATTGAGAGTAATCATCCTTTAATAAGCCCCTTTTCTGTCTTTGCTTGCTATTTGACCCTTGCCCCCTACCCATGATGATATTTGTTGTTAATCATCGTCCTTTTGTAACTCGCCTGTCCCTCTACAGGCAAGTGTGTGTGTGTGTGTGTGTGTGTGTGTGTTTCTTTCTCTCAACCATCATTGCCTTCTTAATGAGGCTTCACCTGTCCTCAGTCCTTTCTGGTTGAGAACATTTAGTGCTGCATTGTGGTCAAACAGTAGTCATGGCTGACAGGGGAGATGTGGACACACACACACACACACAGAGACTGACTGAATGTCACCACCTTGTGTGTTGTTGGCTATTAGAATAATAGGAATGTCAGTAATGGTATCACTGTGAGGTGTTACGTGTATGGGTGTTGACATAAGGAATGTATGAATAACAGAGTGAATGTGTCTGTATTTGATTTAAATCAGACCTCTGCATCACTCTACAAATTCATTTTTGTTGGTAATATGGAGGTTTTCAGGAGCACTTGAATCCACATTTCTTCTCCCCTGCTGGGGGCTGATGGCAGGTACTTTCAGAAGATGATGCCACCATTTCCCCCATTTTGTCTCCTGCCAGTTTAGTGCCTTTCCCTCAGCTCTTGAATTTTTCATAGCTTTGTTTTTTGCCAGCACAATGGATCATGCGGGATTGTTACGGTCTGATGAAAACCTGCTCCATTCAGGGGCATCTTGGTGCCATTTGAACGTGACCTTGGACTTTTCTTTCACTGAGTCTCACCGTTTCTCTCCGTCCTACTGTCACTCAAAATGTCACAAATCCTTCTGGTGGCTCACAGGGTGCCACATGAAAAACCTAAAGAATTAAATGAACTCCCAAGACTGGAGCAGGTAGTGATACCTAAACCAGATCAGTGGGTGTTATCTAATCAGTGGCTGGAGCTCAGCCTTTGAAGTGAACCCTGTTGGACGACCATGCCAAGCAGTGGCATTGAAAGTTAGATTTGTTGTTGGACATGGTGTTCCAGTTGAAGGCGTTGATGGACTCTGGGCAGCCTATGTGTTGAAGCTGGTGTTGGTGTAGGATTTCCTGAACACTCAGACCTTTGACGGTGACTCTTGTGACCTTAGGAACAGGACGCAACTTTCACTGCTCTGAACTGAATAACAAACTTCAGGTTATTTATAGTGCACCAATGCACTTTCAAATACACTCAAAAGTTATGTAATATATCTATAATAACTGAAGCAAGTTTTACGTCCTTCAGTATGGATACTGCAGATGGTATAGAGTTCTAGTAAGCAGCAATTTCTGTCATCACACGACTAATTACATAAGAAATGATAGCACAGATGTAACTAATGACATTAACAGCACCATGTGTGTCACTAATAATATCGCTGACAATTAAAGGCTGGATGTAACTAATCATATTAATGGTAGCACAGGTGTAACTAATAATAAAGTTAATAATGTACATGATAGCACGGATTTAAAAGTCTAGTGTGCAGGATATAGTGGCATCTAGTGGTGAGATTGCAGATTGCAGTCAACTGAAACTTAGCCTGTGTGAAAAGCATGTAGGAGAACTACAGTGGGTGCCAGAATTTGGTTTGTTCATTCTGGGCTACTGCAGAACAACATGGCAGGCTCTCATAAAGGGGACCCACTTTATATATAAATGACAAGACAAAAAAACCACAATGATTCTTAGTTTCGGGTGATTATAAACTAATAAAAACTTGTTATGCATATTTTATTCTATTTCTGCCAATATATCCCCCTAAAGTCTACACACTGGACCTTTAAATAATGACAGTAAGTGCCCCATTAAGTCCATGTTGAGGTAGGATGTACAATACCAGTGCTCTGGAGCTGGGACACATTAATGGTAAGCAGACATTTTTGATGACTGGTTAAACCTGTCAAAGTTATTTAAATGTTGCAAATATAATATGAGCAATAGGTTTGTTTCTGATGGAGCATATGGAGAATAAGGCATAGCAGTGGTATGTAGACATTTGATTTAAAATAAAATTGTTACAAAATGCAGATAAAATACAATTGACCTATGGCTAAGCCACGCCCCCTCCACTCACTCGGACAAACTATCAGCATTCAGTGACCGGCGCTATGGCAGGTGTCACAGTACACGGCATTTCACAGGAGGGAGCTGATGATTTTTGGAGACATAACGATCAGATGTCATTGAGAAGTAACCAAAAGGGCCTAAACTACGCATTGGAGGGATATATTCATCATTTTATTGTTGAGAAGGTCGATGAAAAGCTTAAATTACAAGCCAAAATTTACAGGTCACAGTGTACGCTTGTGAACCGCATCTGGTTGCCGTCACCATCAAAGACAACAAGTTAAAGTGCCACTGAAGTTAAGGTTTTTGGCTCAGAATATGAGAAAAGGATAACGGCCTTTTTACCATCTTTACCAAGAGTGTCTCTCCGTTAGTTTGGTGCTACAGTATTTACACTGAATCATTCAGCATAACGTTTGCCAACCTTTGTTATCTCTGCCATTACAGATAAGTTAATGAAGCTAAGCTCCAGAAGTTAACGTTAGCTTAACTAGAGCCCTTTGGACAACAGCTAACAATGATGTACGATCACCAAAGTACAAAACTAGAACAAAATAGGCTAATGAACTCCCAGCAAACAAGGTGACATGATGAACAACGCAGCTAGGAGCTAACGTTAGGCTAACTTTAGCTAACGTTAGCTAGAGATGTTAAAGATAACTTTATATTTCTTTCCAGCAAAGTGACAATATGTTGCCTCAAACACAATGTTGACTTACCTTAGAACAGATGTAGACATCATTGTTAATCTTATTCACGTTGAGTTGATGTTGTGGTCTAACGTTACCACACAACTTTATCCAAAGGAGACACTTTTCTCGGTTGAGATGTGGTTTAAAGTGTAAAAATACACCTCGTCGCCCAGCCTCTCAGGAACAACCATTTTTTTTGTAAGCTTAACCATGTTTTTTTTTCTAAACATAATCACATGCTTTGTTGCATAAACCTAAGAAAGTAAACCTAAAAATTAAGTTTTTTATAACCAATGTTATATATTTTGAAAAGACACAATGCATGTTACAAGCATAAATTGACACACCAACCCTGAGGGTCCAAAACTGATGTGCAGAGCTACAGACAAGCGTCGGTATTTGACAAGTTGGGGGTGAGAATGTGTCGTATGATTTCTCAAAACAGGTTTAGCTTCTTTCCCTCACCATTGTCCTCATCTGGACTCAGAGGAGGATGTCAAACATTACACCAACACAGGCCAACTGTCACACTTGGTGTCCAGAGGAATTTTGGAACAATGATCGCGCTGAAAGCCTGGTAATAACATCTCTGAACATGGTGCCAGGGGCTCTGCTGACCCTTGGCAATGTCCCCGGGTTTCCATCCACTGCCCAGAACAAAACAACAGAGAACGCTTTATTTATAGTGTGTGTCCACGAGTACAGTTGGAGGGCTCAGCTGTGGGGCGTCCCTGTGACTCAGCGGGATAAGGCGCCTGTCGGACTGTGCGTGAGATGCTGTAAGGCTGCTTATTTTGCAATCATACTGTAATAAAGTGCTTTGTTCACCCATTTGTAGGATTCCAAGGTAAAAGCAGCCTAGAAAAATGTAACAAATCGCCATTGCTGTAGTGCTGATTTTAACTTTAATGCATGAAGTTATTCTTGCTGAGTGATGCCCCTTACCTTAATTTCCTGTAATCTTAAATGATCTGAGGAAATTTCCTGAGCGGGCAGGGTGCTTTCGGTCTCAGCTTCACTTACAAACAGGTGCAGACATTCGCATCTGCCCTGTCCTAATACACTCCTCTGCAGCTGGCTATTCATCAAAAAGAAAACATGGCTGACAGTATGGTAATGTTCGGGTTTTAGCATGGAAATAAGGATGAACTCTAGAAGAAGATAACAAGATGGCAAGAAGAAAGCAATCCATCAAGTAAATCCCCAAACAGCCATTTCTGCTTGTTATATCAACAACATTGGAGATGGAGCTGAATGGGCATTTTGTAACAAACGGCTCTCATCTATCAGTTAAGTGAACCAGTTGTTGCTTCAAACTTCATGCCGTCTTTTTCTGTGTGTCTTTGGGGATTTTTTTAACAACTTTTTTCTCCCAATTTAGAATTCTTAATTTGATATGTACCATAGATATTTGTCTCTGCTAACTGCACTGTTAGCCTGAACAGTGCTACAGGCAGAGAAGTGCTATGTCCATGACTATATGTAAGGTTCATACTGTCTTCCCTGACATAATTACCAACCAGAGGGACTTGCTGGTTTGGCAACAAAGTTGAGACCAAGCAGCAACAATGAAGCCAATGCAGAAGTAGTCTCGCCACCAGACAATCAGAGATCTCCACCTTCTGATAGTCTGGGGACACTCCTTTCTAAAGTGTGTTTAACACACTGGAGAAAACGGCTGACAACAAAGCAACGCCTCTTGCATTTTTTAAAAGGACACGCCCTCCCGGAAATGTGCGCTCCCCCTTTTCTCGTCTGCAAGGAAACAAACACACAGAGAGCTTGAAAATGGATGCCGAGAGATTTAACTCCGTTTTATCAAACGTGTGCTCAGTCCACAAGATTGTGGAAATGAAGGACTTACAGCGACTTCCTTTAAAAAAATTTACGTAGTTGGACTATGTTTACGAGCACAAGAGTTCAGCGAGCCACTGAAGGACCGCCCTGCGGATTTACTATTGGTTCTGCAACATAGGGAGTTTTTTTTAAACTCTGAAATTGTATCCGCCCATCTAAACACAAAATCAGGGAGAAAGACGTCAGTCTTTAGTTAAGCAAAGCGTCTAAAGACTGACTTGTGAGTCTAATGCAGAAGTGCCAAAAACTGCAGTTCATTGAATGGCCACTTGAGGCTGGCTCCAAGAAAGAGTAAATCCCCAGACTCTTGTGTTAAAATGTCTAACTTTACAGTAGAAATAAACATGTTTACAACCTGGTATAAAAACTGTTTTGGTCTCTTTAGCTCATTCCCCCTTCATAACATCTGTAATGGGGAGAATTCTTTGATAACTTAATCATTTACATTTTATTACGGCCCAAATTTACACATATTTATGGGCATGGCTGCTTGAGTGAAAGGCTGTCTGTAAGACATTGCTACAGTCTATGAGTCTGATCCACCTCACGCTCATCTAGAGCTCCAAAATATGGTCACTTCTGACTCTAAAAAAAACAAGATGGCGACGAGTGAAATGCCAAACTCAAGGCTTCAAAATGCCAGTCCACAATCCAATGGGTGATGTCACTGTGGCTCTGTCCATTATTTATACAGTCTACTGTTGAGATGTACAACATGTTCCAAAAAAGTTGGGACAGGAGCTTCTTTACCACTGTTTTACATCACTTTTTCTTTAACGTCACTCAGTAAGCATTTGGAATCTGAGGACACTAGTTATGAGCTTTGGAAGTACAATTATTTCCCATTCTTGCTTGATATACGACTGTGTATATTAAACAAGTGCCACATATTTTCAATGAGAAACAGGTCTGGACTGTAGGCAGGCCAGTCTAGTACTTGCACTCTTTCACTATAAAGCCACGCTGTTGTAACACATGCAGAATATGGCTTGGCATTGTCTTGCAGGAATAAGCAGGGACGTTCCTGAAAAAGACATCGTCTGGGTGGCAGCATATGTTGCTCCAAAACCTGTGTGTGACTTTGAGCATTCATGGTGCCTTCACAGATTAGCAAGCTACCCATGATGTCATGGGCACTAACACATGCACATACCATCAGATGCTGGCTTCTGAACTTTGCGCTTTAAAATGAACGAATGAGAATCGGCCAACATGCTTTTTCTTATTTTGCACAATGATTGAATATTACATATATTGAACAGTATTGTATTTCATGTCTCCATCTGCTGGTGGGCCATCATGATAAGAATGTGCATGCTTTATCTGATGTTAATTCCACTACAGAAGAGACTTGATGATCTCTAAAATTAGGTAGGGAAAAAAGTGGATATATTGATATCGTTACTGACTATTGGTCAAATGAGTTGTTACTTACCAGTATATCGGATATCAGCAACAAATCCAATATTGTGCATCCCTACCAAAAACAATTTAAAATGTGGACTTGTCAGACCACAGCACACTTTTCCACTTTGTGGCAGTCCATCTCAGATGAACTCCAGCCCAGAGAAGTCGGTGACGTTTCTGGATGTCGATATATGGCTTGCACTTTCTATGGTAGAGTCTTAACTTGTATTTCTAGATGCTGTGACGAAGTGTGTTTACCGACAGTGTTTCTGAGCACATGTAGTAATATCCTTTATACAGTTTTGGCAGTTTTTAATGCAGAGCAGACTTAGGGGTCAAATGTCACAGGTATTCAATGTTTTTTAGCCTTGTCCTTTACGTGCAGAGATTTCACTGGATTCTCTGAATCTTTCGGTGATGAATGGATTGTAGATTAGTGAAATCCTTAATTCCTTGCAATTGTGCTGTTTTTCACAAAGTGGTGAACCTCATGCCTTCTGTGGTTGTGAATGATTGAGCCTTTTGAGGATGCCCCTTCCATACCCAGCCATGATATTATCATCTCTAACCAACTACCCTGTTTACCTGTGAAATATTCTGTTTTTTGAGCATTCCACAACTTCCTCTTTGAAATGTGTTGTAGGCATCAAATTCAGAATGAGAGTTTTTCTACAAAAAGCTTATCAGTTTGAACATAAAGTGTCTTGTCTTTGTATTGTATTCAGTTGCATATTGATCAAAACAAATTGGCAAGACATTGCATTCTGTCTTGACATGGTTATAGGGTTGTACTTGCCAACCTTGAGACCTCAAAAATAGGGAGTATTTTGAAACCAAAGCTGGAGGGTCTAGGGGTCCTCCCAAAATTTGAGTTTCAGACTACAGACTGTTTCCTGCAATATGATGACTTTTGAAGAATGAAAATGAAATAACTACACTGCAACAGAATATTTGTGTTAAATATTTAATTTAACTTTTAATTCTCAAGAAAGAATATAGAATAATTCACACCACCTGAACCTGCGCAAATCTCTGGCATAAACTAATAATTATCAGTTTTCATTCATTCATACATTTCATCACACCGTGCGACCCCCATGTTCGATGAAAATGTTGATGCAGCAGTTTTTATAAAATGTATGCCCCTTTACCTTAAAACAGTCTGTGAGAAACTGGAATGTTTCTTTCTATGACGCCCAAAATGTGGTTATTTCCTTTGCTTAGCACTCTCCATTTCTTTCTCCATCGTTTACTGAGGAGAAAGAGGCACGGGCAGCTCTGTTCTGTGTCAGGTGCATGCCAGCCAGGAAAGAACATTTAGTGTAGCTGTATTGTTGTGCGGGTGGAAACAATAGACTCTTAGAGATGTAGGGCTTGGCTTAAACATACTGTACCCAGTGACCCCAGGGGGATATTTGGAGAGGGCAATGAAAAACGAGAGTCTGTTGGTTGGCAAGCTCCAGACTTTCCATGAGCAAACGTGTTTGTTGGGAAGCACGACCGAGCCAAAGATGCTATTGGGAATTAAACATCTAATCATGAGGGTGTGGTATCAGTCAACATTTTCATGGCAACTGTAGCTTGGTAGCTAGCTCGCCATTTAGAAGGCTAACATCCACATTCTTAATGCAGCTTACAAACATCTGGTTGGCTTGGTTGTTTCTCCAACCAACAGAGTGCTACACCAGACATATTTGGATTGCTCAACAAACTAGTGATATGGATTAAGAACAAAGCACCAGGGTCATCCTGCCAAAGTCTTCCTTCTCACTACCTGATGAATACAAGTCCAGTATATCCTGGTGTTTGACACATCTACCTCTGATGAAATCAGATTTTCCACAGCCACTGGTTTGACACTTAAGTTGTGTGAACCAAAACATAGATGTGAAAGTAGATAAAAGCTGCATAGAGCTCCACACTGCTGCTTGCCTGACAACCTTTTTATAACACAGGCAGTCATTTGATTAGAAGCACATATCAAAAGCATCACTCAGTGAAACTTCAAGACGTGCTTGTGATTGTTCCCAGGGAAGCTTGAAGTGACCCGCAGGCCTTTCATAAAATGTTTTTCAAAGATGATATGATGTTGGTGGTGTTTTGGTGAACAGCAGTACCTTCACAAATAGCAGCCATGACCTCTCCATTTAGCTAAATGATATTGAAGTAGTTTGTACCTCTTTTTTTTTTAAGGAAAAAACTAAATGACTTCACTTGCATGACCTGACCTTTGATTCCATTATAATTGATTGATTGGGTTTTTATTGTTGGTGGGCATGCCAGTGTTTTGTAATATTTTCATGAAGATCACTCAAAGATGTCAGAAATCTTTTTCTTGCGATGACAAAAGTCAAAATAAAAATGGAGGGACAAAAAAATTAGACATAAGTGTTATTCCCCAAAATCCACAGGCTCCTCTAAATCCAGATACGGATCATTTGGCCAAAACAGACAGCAGATTTTGAAGATGACAGAACCATGCCAAGGGAATGAGGGCCCAAAAAGTATCCACACGTTTTGGGGGTGCACTTCTCATAGAAACACTTTCCAAATAAACTCTGTGGACGACCCATTATGGCTGATTAATGGTTGGGTTGACAGAAATTAAAGGGCTGCAGCACAACGTTTTCAAGTTGTGCTTGGCAAAAGGATTTATTACCGGGCCACACTGTCTGTGTGGGCAGCACATGACGGCTACTTGGCTGAACTTCTGTGGCTCGCACACGTGTGGTGTTCACACAGACAGCATTGCTGCTGCACAGCTGCCTGTTGCTGTAACTACTGTATTTTCCCGATTAAAACCCGATACTCTCATTTATGGGGCCATGCAAGACACTGCATCATCAACAACACCGCCATGACAATATTTCACAATAAAAAGTTTTGCATTAACAAATGAAGGGATTTTGTCCACAGATACGTTGTCAGAGGGCTTTTATTTTGAAAGGCAACAGGAAAGGTTGAGTTAAAAGAAAGCTTATGTATTTTCAACATGATTATCAAAAGACCATTTTCACCCTTTAGTTTGAAACCGTGCTTGTCACACAGAAAAAAGAGGCAAGACTCCTATTCTCTACATGTCCCGCAGCAGCTGAGCCATGACTGAGCAGCGCTGCTCACGCAGGCAGTGTGGCCCGGGCGTCAGTCGTCTCCATGGTAACCACAGACCCCCTGCGTTTTTTCACTGTCCGAGTCTATTTCTGCAAGCCGAATCTACACAGACAGCTGTTTAAAATCACACAAATATCCCACTGTGTATGTGTTTAACTTACTAACTGTATATTTATTGATTTATTAGCTCCCAGTTGGCGAGCAGCAAATTCAAATGAATTAATACATATGAACCTCCCATGGTGCTGACATGAAAAACATTTTGATTCAGTAAATGTCTACTCAGTCAGCCTGTTGAAGGCAGTTTGGCTGGTCGCTGTGCTCTCCGCTGTGCAGGAGCTGGTGCTGACAGACAGCTGCTTCTGTGGACAGAGACGCTAAATGCAGGTCAGAGTCGGTGTGGATTGAAAACTACTACCTCTGTGGTGACAGTAGTAACACCGCCAATCACATTGCAGGACAAAATATGACATTGTCTGCAACATAATATTTTCCAGGTGCCGATCAGGAAAGTGCAACACTTTTTTCTGTCGAATGTACATCATTTCTGTCGAGCGACACTCATCAGAAGTGTTGCATGCACAAATTAGGCTTTACTGCACTACCTCAGATCATCCCTTAGTGCTAATAAAAAGCATCACAATTGGATTCCCAGTAAATTGATTGTGGAGACCAGGGGAGGCTGCTAGAGCCCAGATCTGCAGCACTCATGTTTACTTCCACAAAGCAGGAACAAGGATTTAAGCATTTAATTAAGACATCCATTCCTGTGAGGAAGTCATGGCTGTGATGTTTTGTTTTGTTTGGGGTTTTTTTTAGGAGGAATGATGACTGTAGCATTCATGCTGCTACTTGAATTACACATAGAGACAGAAGGAGATTTGCTATGATGGGTAAATTGAGTCATATATCCTTGTTTATGGGAAGAAAATACCATCATTCTGATTCCAAACCATAGTACAGATGTGTGTAACACTGGCAGCCACAGAATTCATGGAGATTTATATATCACCACCAGCCTGCTTGCCTGAAAGAGCCACCCTAAGAAACAGAGATGCGCAGTGCTATTTTCACCACATGGTTTTCAAGAAATTTGGTGCTGACTGTCTGGTACTGAAATAGAATGCAGTTTTCACGGATATCCCTTTTATTTATTTTTAATCCACACCCACTGTGTCATCAACAAAGCCGACTGTAGCAGTAAAAACTGATTATGCGCTCGTTGACTGTTAAATAGAGATTATCTTCATAGAAATAAAGCCCACTACCTTTAATAAACGGTGTCCTGTGCTCCTATATGTCCACAAACTGTTCCTAGCAGTCTGTCAACAGTATAACAATGCAATACAGGGCTGTACTTTTTTAGCCCATAGCACTGGTGCTACAGAGGGTGATAATTTTGTAGCACAGGCCATAAAGTTTGTAGCGCCTGTCACGATAACAAATTTTCCTGGGCGATTAATTGCGTCAGAAATTATTGCGATAAGCGATACTATTGCGTAATATTGTGCTTTTAAGACCATTTTTATTATTGTTGTAATTTTGCTGTTTTTAGACCTTTTTTTAAACTTATATAATGATAATAAAGGCATAATGATGCAAGTACAGCCTTTTAAAGAGAAATAAACATTTATTTAACAAATGCAAAAAAAGAAAATTTAAATATCCGAAATAACACGTAAAAATACCAAAATAAATAAATAAAGACCTTATAATTACAAAAAAATAGACTCTCAGTCTCTCACTCTCAGGTGTGCTGTTAAGTTGGTCGTATTCGCTCTTTTTGTTGAGATGGTTTTAGAACAAACCCGGCACACCGGCTCGTCCAAATTACTGGGCTCCCCTCTGTCATTTGGTTTAAATCTAAAACACTCCCACACAGGGGCCGTGGCGTTTGGTTTAGGAACAAGTTCCATGTCTTTCTCTGACGCTCAACTGTTTTTTTTCTCCGCCTCGTCTCCCCCTCACAAAGATCACACTGTGTGTGTGTGTGTGTGTGTGTGTGTGTGTGTGTGTGTGTGTGTAGCCCATAGCCCCGCCTCCCCCACAGAGACAAAGACACTCGATGACAAGAGCTTTCCCTCCGTTCATTACGCTAATGAATCGACGCACCTGGCTGCCAGACGATTCACGGAAGTGAACGCTCTTGTCGTCTAGTGAAAAAACGAGAAAAAAACAGACCACACACACAGTAGGGTGACCATATTTTGATTTCCAAAAAAGAGGACACTCGGCCCGACCACGAGATAGCCTATTCAAATGATACTCGCAGTTTACTCAAAGAATAATATCTCTCAAAGACAGAAATTCAGATAGGCCCCTATAGATAGGGGACACATTCACACACTAGAGTGTGGCTACCCAATCCGAGCCCGATGGTACCCGACGGGTCGGGCCAGGTTTGGTCAAAAATGTATAAATTGTATTCAGGCTCGGGTCGGATTCAGTCAGCTTTCAGTGAAAATGTAGTGTAAAAATAAATAAAATCCTATTGTCTGTCCTGTTTATTGCTTGGGGACTGTTATTTACGTNATCATCAATTT
This sequence comes from Epinephelus moara, assembly GCF_006386435.1. NCBI lineage: Eukaryota > Metazoa > Chordata > Actinopteri > Perciformes > Serranidae > Epinephelus > Epinephelus moara. Next base: position 3,789,351 of record NC_065508.1, on the reverse strand, counting down.
ATAAACACCCCCCGGACGCTCCGGACGGGACGTGGAAAGTGGACATGTCCGTTTGGTCAGCCTAACACACACACAAACACAAGCAGCTCACAAGCAGTCTGTCCCACGCGTGCTACTAGGCAAATAAATTCATCACACAAACATTTTTTTCCACCGCACGTGGGACATATATGTCGCACTGTACAGCCCTGCAGTATAATTTTAAAAATGTCATATTACGGTTTAAGGTTAGCGTTATTATACCTCGGCGTCGGTGAAAAAACCCAGAGCTCTTCCTACCATCTACAATCACCACCCGGCGTGCACGCTTAGTGAGCCACATGAAAGACACTCGTAAAACAGCTGCACTCTGGGTTGTGCTAACATGCTAAATGCTAAAATACTCATGACAGATCTTCCAGCAGCGACTTCTGCATTCACTTCGGAACGTCAGTGTGGTGTGTTAGGACCTTCTGCACCAGGATTAGACAGGCTGAGTGGATTGGTTGTATTATGCTTTTTGATTGAACGAGCAGAGAAGTTAAACCTGGAGCAGACTGAGGAGGACTTGGCAGTACTCGAGGCTCACAGTATGTTGCTCAGGTGAGAATACAACAACACAGTTATTGTGATGCTAGTATCTTAGCCTGTGGTGGTCAGCATTGCATTGCAAAACCGTGCAGCTCTCTTTTAGTTTTAATATGTGTTTGTAGCAGCAGCCGCTGTGAAGTTTATATTGTTCATACATCTCTGTGCTGTCTTCTTGCGGTGGTTTATTCTGCTGTTAATTCTATATGAAGTGTCAGGCTATTTAATTCCTGGAGCCTAATAATGCCTGTTGCACCCGGCGTGGTGTCCATAGCTCTTTTTCTTTACTGCTGATCTCTTTTGTTTAACTGCCTGAGTTTTGTCCTCTTTTCTGGTTAATTCTTGTGAGGTTATAAAAAGAAAGGTTGTACTGATGAACCAACCCATCAGTATGCACAGGCTGCAAAGTGTTATCTACGATAGAAAAGGAATTTATTGGACATAGGGGCTCTGTGGTGTGATGTGTGTGTGTTTTTGACACTTAATTTTGTAGTCTAAATACAGTCTTTATTTATTGGTGTCTCAAATAACATCAGTCATTTTTTTTTACCTTCCCTTCAATGCCCGTTATCTTTTTAAAAAAAGTAATGCAGTAACATTTACTCAGAGTCCATTGTAACTGACCTACTTTTTACTTTTACCTAATTTTATTTTCTTTCAAGCAATTTTACTTGAGTGTTTTTACTTAATAATGACATCATGACATTTTATTTAATGACTTAAATGATTTATTGATAATTAAATTATTGTTGATTAATATTTTTTTACTGGTTTTGATGGTTATATATTGACTCTATCTCTCACGCACACACACACAAACGAACACAGATGAAGTGATAGGTCTTGCAGAGTGTTTGCTGCAGTGTTCAGAGGGACGGACACAGTTCAAGGGAGCAGGCCGCTTCCTGTCCTGCTGCATCGGAAATACCAGCCCTGAAGCCTCTGAGGCTGGATTCAGATTAGACTACACACACACACTCACACACACACTTACACACACACATCTACACAAAGTAAACTCAAACACGTACACACCCCAGAGCACACACGCAAGCAGCAGTGAATATGCAGCGAGGCTAAGCTTGTCAGAGTAAACACAACACATCCTTACGTACTGTAACTGCCTCCCTCAAACACCAAAACACATACACACATATGTACACACTCGTACACGTATCCCACATAAAGACTGCACACACACACACACACACACATATACACATGCAGAAAAACTCCCATCCGCTGGGAGTATTGTTGGATTCTTCCTCCTCTGACGCCCGTGAGGCTCTTGCTTGGGAAAAGGAAATGCAGTCTTGTGTAACCTTTATACACAGCGGAGGGAGCGAGAGAGAGATACACTCGCATACAGTCAGAGTCTTTTGTTAGCAGAGCCAGAGGTCAGGCCCTGAGCTCTGCTTTAATCCTCATTCCTACAGTCAACATCTTGTCAGCTCCAGAGACAGCAGGCCTCTCTTTCCCCTGTGTGACTTTGAGATGAGGGTTTAACTGCTTACAAATGAATAAATACATGAATGACTGGAAGTGCAGTAAAATAGGTTAGAATACAAATGTCGCTGGTGAGGAGTCATTTAATGGCTGTAGTTAGTTCTTTCAAAAAGTAGTAATATTCTTCTTTAATAATGTTTTCTGCTACTAATAGTCATATCCTAGCTCAGAGAGGATATGGAATTTTCAGCCTCTGTATTGTAACAAATGAATGTTGTATTTGCGTCCTTCCCACAAAGTGCACTGTAGTATGATATTAGATTTCTATCATCTATCATCAAGACAGTATTAAATGTAAATAAAAATACTGAATGGATTATTTTTATAACCTGAAAAACCCTGTTGGCTGTACCTTATTTCAGCCTTGTGCGGTGTCTGCAGGTATTCCTTTAAACCCCAAAAACCTTTATCAATAAGGTGTTTTGGTTTCACAGCCTGAATTTTTTTTTTCTCATCAGTGTTGTTCTTAGTAACATCTTGAAATCCGATCACCACATTATTTCAGCAGTGTGTACGCTTATGTGTCCTGGGCCACATTATAGGACCACCTACTCAAGTGTGGTCCTTGCTTATCGACTCTCAGGCCTCATTTACACTGCAAGCGATGTGTTCACGTAGCGCTCGCGAACGGTCGCTGTTTACTCGCGTTTTCATTTCGGCGAGCATGTTAACAGGTTAGAGCATTCACACCGCATCCATTCCACGCGCTGCTTTCGCGAGCAAGCTCGAAAATAGAAGAGATGCCATTTTTTTTTGCACAAGTCGCGAGCGAATGGTCGCTGTATTCAACAAAAAACACGAGTTTGCGACATCTCCCCCTTCACCAAGCAAGACCTGACAGGCACATGTTTCATGTACTTACCCATTTGTAGTGCTAAATATTAATTCTCCAAGCGTTGGAATAATCACTGGCGTGCAAACCTGTCCACCCTGGGCTTTGGGTCCAAACTCATTTCTTCTTCTTTGGGGTTTATTGGAGATTACACTGTGCACTACCGCCACCAACTGTTTGGGAGTAGTTTCTATTTTGACGGGACAGCAGCGGCTGCTGGTGTGAATACACGTGTGCTGCCGCCACGCTTGTGGACCGCGAGCACTACGTGAACGCATCGCTTGCGGTGTAAATGAGGCCTTAGCACACTCGCCAGTAAACGCAGCCCCAAAGGAACGTCCCCTGGGACCACTTTCACCCAGCGAACGGCCAGTTCAATGTTGTGTGGTTAGCATGAGTTAACACAGCAGTGGCAGTTGTTTAACGGTCCAAAAAAACTCAAACCAACAACGAAGACAAACAGCTCATTTCTGTTGTCAAACTTGTTCATAACTATTAGGTAACGTTAGCCATGTGATGCCAACAGTTCTTCCTGTCACTCTCTGTGCAGGCACACTCTTGCAAGTGAACGTATAGCAGGGAACTGCCCATTGGTCCGACATCCCATTGTTCCGACCATATTAAACCCATTGTTCCGAAGTCCGTTCCGAAATCATCATGATGCCCAGTGGTTAAGGTCTGGTTAGGTTTAGGCACAAAAACCACTTGGTTAGGGTCAGGAAAAGATCATGGTGTGGGTTAAAATGAAAAAGAAAGTGACAAACACATAAGCTGTGAGCCTGTGTCGCCTCAAGCCTTTCCCAGCTGACCCAGAGCCGAACGCGGCGCCCCATCAAGGCAGAAATACGCCCGCCGGGAGCCTTTCAGCACCGCGGACCGTCGGACTAATGGGATGTCGGACCAATGACATGGACCTGTATAGCATACTAAACCTCCTGCCGGGTAAAATTAACAATGCATTTTGCCTTTGCAAACAGAATTGATGTATGTTTATTTGCATATAGAGCAGAGAGGTGAGATACAATCACAAGTGGTCACTCAAGACGCATTCTGATGCCAGGTGTGAAGAGACAGACTGTGAGTTGTCCACTTGTAATCGGATCAATCATGACGCATGTCAATACCAGGTGTATGCAGGCGCTTAGCTTCGGAGGTAATTGTAGGTGGATTTTGTTACATTTGGACAGAGCCAGGCTAGCTGTTTGCTTCTCTATCCAACCTTTGTGCTAAGCTAAGCTAAGCTAAGCTAAGCTAAGGTTGCTGCCTGTAGTTTCATATCAACACATAGATATGAGACTCCAGAAAGTAAATAAGCAAATTTCTAAAAATGTAGGACTTTTGCTTTAAGACACTCCCTACAAAGCTACTTCCTGCTTTGCTACCAAACATTAACATTTTTTTTCTCAAGCTATTTGAGCAAATAACGGATGTTGCTGTGTTCCTAAGAGTTCTCTTCCTCATAGATCTCTGAATTCCGCCAACATTTTCCTCTGTAAGGCCTCAGAGTGGACTCTGCTGTGGAGGTCTGCATATCAAACGTCCCACACGTTTCCATAAATCACAGATGCTGTAAAATATCAGAGTAAATGTAAAGCAGGCGATAGAACTGATTGAGGGTAAATCTGCTGCTCCGTCTGTTCCTAACAGCTGTCAGGATGAAACTAGGTTGTTCACACATATATTCACATATTATAATTAAGCAGTTAGAATTGGGGCAATTTGATCGGTGACCCTGGCCAACACCTACCTGAGCATAGTTTCAGTAGAATGCTGGGAATATCTGAAACGTGTTTAACTCTACTTGTGCTGTATTTTGTATATTTTCCACAGCCAGATGTTTTCACATCTTCTTTAGCCTATAAACCAACTTATCAGGCCTTTGAAATCTTCTCAGAAATGTTGCCAAAATGAAGAAAACAAGTTTCGACCTCTTTTTTTTTCTTCTTCTTCCTCTTGCTCTGCGACTCTTGCCAGACTGTGAAAAAGTCCATTAGTTGTTTACATACTCCCACTTTCTCCCCCTCCACTTGTGAATTAATGTAGCGAATCTTGCAGACCGCTCTTCTCTCTTCTCCTTTCCTCTGAGGGAGTTATTCACATTTAAAATCCCATAATCAAACACCTACGCATTAAATGGAAGGCCATTAACACTAATGGTATACCTTGGACTGAGCCAAGATGAAACCTTGAAGAGCTACAGGCTATTAGGGCATGGCAAGGACTTTTTCCTCCTCGCATTGAGACGTTCCTCTAGTCAGATATCTGTCTTTCATTTCATCTGAAGTGGCTCGTTCTCAAAGCCCCCCCGCCACGGCTAACAGCTTTGAGCTGGTCACAGATCAAAGCTGGTGGAAAGTATTCAATCTCAGAAAAGAGAGAGTTGTGTTAATTTCCTCGCTTCTTTCCTCTGTGTAATTTCATCATGTGAGGGCTGTAATGCAAGGCCCAAGTGGAGGACAATATTGATTTGTATCACAGGTTTCACTACAGACCTCATTTTAGGAAAAGTGGAACTTTTGACTCCCTAAATGGCCTATTTTGAATTATAGTATTATAAGGGGGGGAAAAATTGCCAGCCACAAAGCCAACTCCTGCCCTGTGGAAATCTGTGGTCACTCTTGTACCAAGTGGGCAGCCCGCTCACTCTGGGATCCTTCATTCCCTTCAGGGAGGGTCAACAACATTCATCATTTACAGATGCTATCTCCCTAATTTTACTGGCCTATCCATGACTTCTTCCACGTCTCATACTGTCACAGAAACACAAATAATCTCAGTCTCCTCAGCAAGGCGCTCATGTGTCTGAGATGTTTACCTCAAGTTATTTTTAGGACACCCTCCTCCCCCCGGTGCTCTGTTGGTCCAGTCCGGGCCAGAGGAAGGGGAGTGGTAGGGGTAAGGGGAAATCTCCAACAATGACTTCATTAATATGATGCCCAACATGACCAGTACGACTGGACTTTACAGCTCCATTGCTACACTGGATATATGACTTTTCCCATTTGGATTTAATTTGTTAAATATCTATGTGTCTGATCCTACATCCGCTCTCAGGGATATGGAAGTTTGCTGAAGTTTTCTTCATCCAAGACTTCAGACTTGAGAAGCATGTTAATCACAAGTGAGTATGTGTTCAGCTGCAGCTCTTATAATGCGTTTTGTGACAGACAGGGAGGTAATGAGAACCTTAGCCTCTCAGTTCTGTCTGTTTCTTTTTGATGACAACTGATAATTGGTGCTTGATGACATTCATTAAGGAGATGATTGGTTAATTAGCTTAACGAGTGGCATTTAATGAGGACCTGATTGAGCCTCAATTAGACAGACTATGACTCCTGGGTTACTTATAAAAGTCTCTTCTAGTAGTTTCTTTAATTAGCTAAGGAAAGAATTCACATTATAAGGTGCATAAGAGGCTGGGATGATGCTTGGCCACAAGTTTCAACAGATTTTTTTGTGTAAATATGTATCAGCAGTTTTAATCAAAGTCTAATAGAGTTGCTCTTGATTCATGGGGCAGAAAAGGAATTTGAAGCACTCCACTATCAACTGAGAGTCCTTTATTGTTCGAAGGCCGTGGGCCTGAAAACATCACGAGCTCAGTTTTGAACTCTGGTAGAATAAAAGCTTTTTCTCTGGCAGAAAGGGCGTAGGACTCACGCTGAATGTGTGTGGGTTACTTTTAAAATGTGATCCGTTGTAGAGAACGCATCACCTGCTAAAGAAAAGTGTGCCGATATTCAAAGTTTGGAATGTGAATTTGTGTCTGAAAACTTTTAAAAAATATGTGTGTCTGTATAGTAATGCACTCCTGTATGAAAATCAGATGTAAATTATTCAGAAATGGCTGCTTTTATTCTGAAATCTGTGACCTGATATCTGTGGGTTTTTGCTTTCAGCAGCTACATTTGTTGACCTCTCATTTGCACTCCCATTACATGACATATAGTGTTACTTTATAACTTCCTCACCATGTTGTTGTGTGTCTGTGAATGTGTGCAGCTGGTTGTGATAAAGAAAGTTGTAATCATGTTTAACTGTGCTAGACTGTTACAGCTTTAATTTTCAGATTTATTAATGATTAAGCTATCAGGTCTTGTGAAGTGATGCAGTTAATCACGTCAATTTCAGTGGTCAAAATCTCCCAGTTAAACGTTTTAAGCATTCTGTATCAACATTTTTAGCTTAACTGTATGCTAATAGTTAGCCTCACACTGTAGTTAGCCTCACACTGGCCGAGTTTACTTTGCAGCTGGACCACCTGCTGAATCATAGACGTGTCCAGTACATCTTCAATCTAAACTGACTGTTGTCACTGGCTGGTAACCTTTACAGGTGACTGAGAGCACTGTTGTCAGTTCAGATATGACACACGGAGCTTTTCTTTGTCTTTAACAGCCTTTTCACATCTGAGAGTTCAAACCAAAGTCTAAACTTTACTGTTTTTTTGTTACGTTGTACACATACAGTCTGGTTAGTTTTTGTTTCACATTGCAATTATGAATCTTACACGACATGCCTATATGCTGTTGTCATCACCTTTGAGTTTTTTTCCAACTGTCTCTTTATAAAGTCGTCGGACCAAATGTCAGTTAAACATTTGGTTTTCTCATCTCCCCACGCCTCCTTGGCTCATTTCGTTTTGTTGAGTTGTTTTACCTTTTTCCTGTCCTGATAACTGCCTGCCAGAAGTCCAAACTACTGATTCCAATAAAAAAGAAAAGTCTGAAAGTCTGTACCAAATAACTTAGTTGTGAAAGGGTTGATTGTAGAAAACAAGTGTTGCATACTTGTTGATCTTGAAGAAGGCCCAAAGGCCAAAATGTCATCAAAATAAAAGAAATGCATATGGAGCCAGAGGACGCAAAACTTGTTTTCTACAATCAAGTCTATTGCGAATTATTAGCACCTCATTATAATTTTTGATGTGCGTTTCTTTGATATTTTAGTCGTTAAAGGGCCCTAAAAGTTTAATAACACACTGCAAAAACCTCAGAAACAATCACAATGTGAAAAACTCTGTTGTAAATAGTTGGCTGCTGCACTGCTAACCTTAAATAAAGAGTGCTTAATTTAATATCGAACTGAACGTAACAGCTTGAGCCAGGAGGAAATTAGGGGTGGGAATCTCTAGGCACCTCACGATTCGATTCAATTCTTTTTTCAATTCTCGATTGTAAAACGAACCAATAAGAAAAGTTACACTAGATAATTGAAAAACATTATTGTAATAAAACTGGGAATACATATCCAGTGCATACAAACTGTATTACTTACTGTGGTTGAGGTGACTACACTCCATCGGTCCATCCTCCTCATCCACAAATCTCAACGGGACTCTCTTGTCCCTCGTCGACCTCCTCAACATTTCTCCTCCAGTATTTACAAAACTATAACTGACTATAACTATCTATGAGCTATAAAAACACGAACTATTGTAAAAAAAAAAAAAAAAAACGAACGGTGGCAAAACTACGAACTATGGTGAAAACACGACGAAAACACGGCAAAAAACACACAAAAGCTCTCAAAAAACCACAAATACTATTATTTACAACACTAAATATTATTTATAAAGAAAACACCACCAAAACCCGCTTCTCAGCTTTCAGAATCCGTTGGAATTACGTCAATAGCACGAATGGTCGAGGAGTTACGGTAATTGGAAAAATAAATATAAAAATAAAATTAAAATCATTTTCCACATCGATGCTAGCATCGTTCAAGACAGAATCTCGATGCATCTAAAAATCGATTTTTCCCCATCCCTAGAGGTAATGTTGAGGCACTACTGAAACACTGAAGCACACTAGAACTTAGACTTATGCGTAGCTTTGAAAAAAGTTTCAACTGTATAAAACGATTCAAACCATGTAGACTCCAGTCAGAAGTAGGTAAAGTAGATGTAGAGAGAAACCTGATTCTGCAAAGGCATGGCCTCTATTATCCCTCAGAATAATTCAGGAGTCATTTTAGCTGGATGATAGAGCGGAAATTTGACATTCTTAGATTTCTTCCAGCATAGTTGGATGCAAAGGCCAGCCAGAGTCAAGCAAATTGTCCAGTGAGATTTAGGAATGTCTCAGCAATTATATAACTTCACAGTCATCTGCTGTGCGGCCTGACTGAAATGATGGGAGAAGGGTAGCCCAATTGCCTGCAATGCCCAAATTCAACCAAATGACTCATTGAGCCTTCACAGGCCAGCGACTGGAGCAGAATGTGTGTGCTGCCTCTGTTAGGCTATGCAATTCTTCCCTGATGAGTGCAAGCATTTCTCTCACCTATTTTGTACAGGGCACATATTGTACTATTTGCTTTGTGAGACACCACGTCTCATCTTGAGCGCTAAAGTGATTCTATGCATGAAGCAGAACTGATTACTGGGAGGGCTGACATCTTCAAGAAAGATATCATTTCATGAGTAAAAACAACTTTTTGGCAGGTTGAATTCTTAGTAGCAGCTGGCAGGTGAACTGAAAAGCTAATGTTGGACAGGGAACACAACAGGTGAAGTGCTCCAAGATTAGCGAAAAATATAGAAAATCTCTCCGTGTGGTTTAGTTTGGCCTGGTGACAGCTGCTTTTCTGCCCGGGGACACACTGCCGGCCTGTGTCATATCTGTTTCTACGAAATACCCCTGTAGTTGCTTCAATTTGCTGCACGGTAACCTGAGAGCGTTTATCCGAAGTCGGTAAAGCCATCTTTCCACTGGCTGCCAGTGTTGTTAGCAACGGAGGGCAACAGCATGCAGGAATGATTATACTGTAGGATTATACCTACCTACGTATGAGCTAATGCAGCTATACCTGCCAGCTGAGGATGAGCCAAGTCAGTGTGTGTGTGTGTGTGTGACAGAGAGAGTGCAGCCTGAAATCATATTACAGTAAGTCAGAATACAAATAATATTATACTGAAATGGTGCTGCATCTAGTCATGAGAAGATGATGGCTTTATTTAATTTGGACAGTTAACAAGTGCACAAAAATCGTGAATCAGCCTTGTTGGGAAAAGTTTACAAAGAATTCATATCAGGTGAAATGTTGTGTTGTTGTTTATTACCCTAATTTGCATGAATCTAACCACAACCTAACTCTTACCACGTTCACAGTTGACAGGAGGCAAAGGGGACGTTGGCTCTTGGGATTATTTAAGTGGGTAGAAATATGTGTAAAAGGTCCCAGTTACTAAAGAAGAAAACAATATGTAAAAAAAAAAAAAAAAAAAAGCATGTTATGTAATTATATACATGTGTGGGTGTAAGGGGTGGGTGTAATGTAGCCAATTAAATAACTTGCTGAGGAGGACTGAAATAACAATAATATGAGTAATATGAGTTAAAGCTATGGTCTATGTTTAGAAAGACAATGAGAAAGATTTGAAAAAAGCATCCCCCCACACACACACACACACACACACACACACTCCCCTCCGAGCTCGTGTCCTCCTCCCCACGGAGCCTCCTAACGACACACCCCCTCCTGCATAGCAACATACAGTTACATACAGCATACAGTTATCTATGTCACAACATCCACAATAAAAACGAAATATTACCTGTTCAACAAAAACTCCGTTGTATCAGCATCACTTTTCAGGCCCAGATCTTGCCGGAGCTTTCTCCATTGGTCAAAGGAACTGAGGAGACAGAACATGTAGTTTTTTCCGCGTTTTTCTGCTCATGTCAAGCAGATTTTGTGTATAGTCAGCAGGACATTATCGACATCGGCTGGAAGTGCAAGGTTGACATCACGAGAGACTTTCAAAAGGCACATAACATCCCGGACGCCATCGGCAGACCTGTGGAGTCACTGTGGATCTGCTGCCTGAGTAAGCGACGCAGACGCCGGAGGGCAGCAGAGCAACGAAGAGCAACGAAGGCAGAAGCGCAGGCACCGCTCTGGGATATTGGCTAGGCTAGGCATCTTCCTGACAAATGCCAGATCTATTTCAAACAAAATGGACGAACTGGAGCTACTGACTGCCTCTAACCGGGAACTGCCCATTGGTCCTACATCCCATTGTTCCGACCATATTAAACCCATTGTTCCGAAGTCCTGTTGTTCCGAAATCATCATGACGCCCTGTGGTTAAGGTCTGGTTAGGTTTAGGCACAAAAACCACTTGGTTAGGGTTAGGAAAAGATCATAGTGTGGGTTAAAATGAAAAAGAAAGTGGCAAACACATAAGCCGTGAGCCTGCTTCGACTCAAGCCTTTTCCAGCTGACCCAGAGCCGGTCGCGGCGCACCATCAAGGTAGAAATACGCCCGCCGGGAGCCGTTCAGCACCACGGACCGTCGAACTAATGGGATGTCGGACTAATGACATGGACCCCTCTAACCGTTACGTACAGACCTGTGGGATTATGATCATAACGGAAAGCTGGCTTCACTCGCTCATACCCGATGCTGCGGTGCAGCTAGCGGGCCACACTAGCCACCGGCAGGACAGAAACATGGAGTCTGGTAAGAGGAAAGGAGGGGAGCTCTGTGTTTATCTCCATAACAACTGGTGTAACAACAGCAGGATCATTGCTCACCATTGTTGTCCAGACCTTGAGGCTCTCTCAATATCCTGCAGACCATTCTACCTTCCCCGGGAACTGAGTGTTGTCACCGTCTCAGCTGTCTACATACCACCGGATGCTAACATTAGCATTGCTCTTAGTAGCTTAGCAACCATTGTAAACAAACTGCAGCGCGTCCATCCCGAGGGCCTTACAAACCGCTCGTACTTTCAAATGCGGAGGGGGGTTGTGACGAGGCAGGACGAGGAGCAGAGTAACTCCCATGCGGACCAAATGGCTGTGATTGGTCAATTTCTTTGCAGGCCTGCAGCCGCCAGAGAGAATGGATTTTTTTGGTTCCTTTTGCTCTTCACATTGTGTAGCTAGCACTATTGGGCCATAACCACCATCTAAATGATGTTAATAATAATGATCAATCTCTCTAAATATTTCTAATATACTTTGGTTTCCAAATAGGTAATATCACTATCTGATGTGTGTAGACTTATACGATACAGTTAAAATTTTGAATCAACAACCCTGTTTTAATATGCAGTGTATCTCTACATGTTAGGCGATCCATTGCTCTTCACATGGGCTATAGTTGTCCTTTTCCTTAAAAAGACAAATATACAGCTTTAATTTGAGGGAGTACATTGATTGCAAGGAACAAAACATTTATTGGGAACAAGGCTTCTCATGTTCAGAGGAGAGTCAAAGGTTCCCATAGAGCCCATTCAAGAGAGTTCAAGGGATCCCTTGAGCCCCTTGAGTTGTTCTCCCGCCAAAGTTTAGCCTTAATTTGGTGCAATATTTAGCCCCCTCAACAACAAACTGTGCTATCATGGTTAGTACCAATGGATGCCTTAGGTCAGTGGTTCCCAACTGGTGGGTCATGGTCCAAAAGTGGGTCGTGGGTCCATTCTGAATGGATGGCAAGTGACTACTTGACGGATACAGCAAACTGGCTTGATGGCATGGCCAAATGCAAGTATGATGCTGAATATATTAAACTGTGCGGACCTTGAACTAATGACTAAGGAGAAATCTGGACCGTGCCGCTGGCTCAGTTGGGATCCACTGCCTTAGGTTATCTAGTTACAGAAGACACCACAAAACGAGCGCACCACAGCCAGTGGGGGGAGCAGCAGCAGTTGTATCGGGGGGCCAACCTCCCCCAAGTATAGGGTATTGAGTTTAGCTGAAATTAAATGTGCTAGAGATGCCAACTGGACACAGAATCAGACAGTGTTGTAAATGACAGAGCAAGCACTTGTTCCTATGATATCCCTCTGATTCTGCAACCTAGACGACTCTCTGATGACCCGATATACTTCATATCTGTCAACAGATGTGACGGACGGAGATTATTTTTTTCAAATGTCCGGAATTTTTCAGACAAGGCTGACAGAGAGAATCCTGCACAGCTTATGGACCTTGAATATGAACTTGTTACAGAATGCCAAAGGAAGTCTGCAGTCCAATGACATGGCTCTCAACCTATTTGGCTATTTCCCTTGTTTTACTCGAATCATTTTTAGAGGTAGAATCATCCAATAAATCACAAGAAAAAAAACCTGTGACCCTTTAGACTTGGCTTGCATGATTGTGATCATCTGTCCATCTTCAAACTGAACCTTGGCTAACCATCCATGCTGTTATCACCTAACAGGAATGTAACCTGACTCTGATGCTGATATTTCAAAGCAGCTGTAGCTCTCCGAGTCCTTCGCCTGCGTTGAGTGAACTCTTTCCTTACTTCGCAGTGACAATAGGCAGGCATCAGAATCACCGTCATAGTGGACTTTATGACTTTTTCCATATTAACTATGGAATGTCTGTCGCTGAATGACTGCTCCTGGTTTATCCTTGTCTGTCAGGGTCAGTTTGGGTTGTCTGGTACTTTACAGAATGAAGCACCGACTATATGGACAATTTCTGTGCATCTGATGTCAGTTTTATGAGACTACTTTTGACCTGAAACTAAATTCCAGAGTTTCTTTTTGTTGGATTAATTGGATTTCTGTTGCTTTTCCCTGACACTCCAGGCATAAGCAAGTCTGAGCACCTCTCTGTTTGTCTTTAAAGATGGAAAAAACTCTTAAGATCTTGAGAAAACAAAACGTCTAGGCTGCTGGTTAAAAATGTGCCACTGAAAAGCCTCTGGGTAAAGTACTGAAAGCCAGACTGGGCTAATGCCAATGCTCATGTGCAGACGAGTTACCCGGCAAATTTTAGGGAAAAAAGAAAAGAAGACGGGGCCAACATTGAATTTTCAAAACAGTTGGTAATGGTCAGAGCTAAGATGCTTTGTTATCTTAACCAGAATAAAGTAAGAAGTAGCTACATTAACTTGTTCCTGAGATCTGTTCCCGTACACAGGTATAATGAGACATGACAGTGTGTGGGAGTAAATTGTCACTAGTTGCACAGTAATTGTCAATCAACATCAACACCTTTAACTTCTGTAACTCAATAACAGTTTGTTCCATCGTTAGAACATGTATGTGTTGACAAGTGTCACTTTAAAACTTTATTTAATGTTCTACTATAGTCTATTAGTATTGACATGCTTACAAGTTTTATTTAGATATGTATTAGCTTGTAGTGTTATTCCATTGATTATCTGAGTACGACTTAAGAACTCTTTGTATGCTTCATGTTCTTGGTGTCCTCCTAGTTGTTACTTCTGGCACTGAATTAAAAAGAGGTGGCCCTGGGTCATCTTCAAGTAAAGACAGGAAGTTGAAAGTGATTCAGGAACAGTGGGTAAGATTTAGGGGGATTTGGTGGCATCTAGTGGTGAGGATTGCATATTGCAACCAGCTGAAACTTCTGGTTAGGATTCCTTCAGTGATCATTTTCAGGAGTTTTTTTTTACAGGGAGCCAAATTGTCCACAGAGGTATCTTTCTCTCCAAAACAAATGGACCCGGTGATTTAAACAAGTGAAAACATTGATTAAAGTTAGTTCACTTTACTTCTCCACTGTCCAGCACCAGCACATGTGCACTCATCTTTTGGTCTGTTAACTTCAGATCAAGAAGTTAAGGAGGTATTTAGCAGGAGCAGAAATATCCACAGAGGTCTCCTTCTCTCCAAATCACATACCCGGTGATTCAAACTGGTAAAAACACTGAATAAAGCAGTATTACGTAAAAAAATTAGGTGTTTTTACAACACTTTTGTTGTGGAGGGGCTGCTAACTATGGTGGCCAACGCAAAAGCGCCAAAAACGCAGATGGCCCTATCTAGAGCCAGTGTTTGGTTTGTCCATTCTGGGCTTCTGTAGAAATATGGCAGTGCAACATGGCAATCACAGCAGGAGGAGGACCCAGTCTCTGTATAAACAGCTCATTCTAAGGTAACGAAAACACAACGCTTTTCAGGTGATTAAACACTAAAGAAAACGTACTTACTGCCAACATAGCCCTTTGAATCCTTCACTCTGAACCTTTTAAGGGTTTGAGCTTTTAGTCTCCCACTGCCATCGTTTGCTTGTCCAGGTTTTACTTTGTAAATGTAATCTTTGTTCTGTTGCTGTAATGACTGCAGGTTGTTTTGGATAGGAGGGTCAGCTAGGTGCCTGAAATTAATGCAGCCTATTGTAACGGTTGAGAAACATGAAGCCAGAAGGTTAATCATTTTTTGTTCCCTTTTGGCAAATGTGAGGTGTTTTTTCTTTGCCGCTTTACACTTAGAATTCATAATATGATTACTTTTCCTCTCTGGTAATTAATAAGGCGTTGGGGTCCTCTGTGTGCATGCTGACTGAGTTCAGTAATAGGTCACATCTTGGCCTGGTCTGCCCTGGCCTGGCCTGGCTTGTGCGGTATCCAGTTGTCATAAAAGATTCATGTCTTGGACGTATTACAAGAACTGGACTCTGAGATCATGCCCGCTCATTTGAATGAAATCTGCTCATCCAGCAAGTTTTACAAATATCAGATAATAGTTTATACATGAACGATACAAACAGTAATAACTGACCTTGTTTGCAGTCGGAGGTGTCCTGTTAACAGTTTTATAGATGTGTGTTTGTAGTGAAAATGCTGTCTTGGCTGGAGGGGATATTCTAGTTGCACTGGCCAACAGGCCAAACTGGCAACACGCCTCACTATGATGCATCCATCCAGAGCTGGCTGCTGGTATTTGAGCTATAAGCAAATGCTAGGGTACTGTGGGGCCAAATGACAGCCAGGGGAGAGAGACAGAGACGGACAGAGAGGGTGAAAACAGTAAGATATCATAATGATAGATGCACATTGTGTAAGCAAACGCACTTGTGTTCCCATCTGGTCAGACCACCTATGAAGTACTGTTCATGGCTTGTTGGCTCAGGCGTACTCTCAGACCTTTGTGCTTTGGTAAATACTTGTAGCCATTTGTAGATGTGTGTGTTGTATCTGCAGCCTCAAGTTTTAATGCACAGTGCATCGTTTTACACAAAGCGTTTTAAGTCATTAATTATTTCCTTTCCAATAGTGATTGACCGTTTGTGCTTTTGCATGAGACTTTTTTCATCTTGTAGCAAAGGATTATTACAGGATATCAGATTGTCTGGACAGAAGGCAAATTTCCCCAGTCCTGGTCCATCAGAAAAGTTGCATTAAGCACACAGCAAGTCACAGAGTAGAGTTTTAGTATTCGCCCCTTCAGCCCTTCGTGACCGCAGACATCTTAAACTTCCCCTTGCGGAGCTGACTGGACTGACAGGGGAATACCATCAGAGAAACAGTGAATAGGAGGAGGGAAACATTGTTCACCATTTTGACAGCTGACATACCTCTGATCTTCAACCACACCTCTGTGAGACACTCAAGGGTCTCCCTGAAATGCAAGCAGAGCAGTGGCTGCACTTTATCCCCCCACCAGCTACGCTGGGTGTTTAGTGAGGCGTAAAAGTGGTGTGAAAGCCCTCATACGTCAGTTCAACGTTGGACTTTGAAGGAATGGGGCTGCTCAGAAATATGGCTGATTGTGTGAGACGGGGGGAGAAAGCTGAGCTTGTTTGGCATTCGTTTTTTGCAGATTTGGTTGGACACAGACAGGCAGACAGACATGCAGCTGAATGAAGGGTCAAACTGCATCATACTGTTTAGTGTGCGACGAGATGCCTTGACTCTCATTTGCTTCTTCTTAAAGAGCCAGTGTGACATTTTGTGGGGAAAATAATTTTGTTTTCTTATAATTAGGTTGATTTCATTCTCATGCCTGTTCGGTAAAAATGAAGCTTCAGCCAGCAGCCAGTTAGCTTACCATAAAGATGGGAAAAAGTGGTCAAGAACGACGGAGCAAACTGTAATCAGTCTCAAGAGAAAAAGAATATGTCAAAACGGAATTTCAGATCCATGTTGATTATGTTACATTCTCCTCTCACACATTTAGCCGTCTTTCTCTCGTGAAGGAATTTGTAGCAATTGCCCTGACAAAAAAAAAACTGAAATCCTAAATGTCGCATATTTCTTGTGAGCAGAAATTCTGTGAGTCCATGTCAAAGCTTTGGTGTCCAGACGAGCATAAACACCCAAACACAAACGGTCCGACGAGCACGTCTCAGCATCCAGGAGCGCGTTGTCCAGCTTCCTGGCGCTAGCAGGGCGGAGCTGCCCTAATCACACATCCAAATCTCTTATCAGAGTCCAGAGGGGCCAAATCACAACTTCCTCAGAGGCAGAGTCATTTGGAAAAGGAAGAGGCCATTACCTTGTGTGGGCATACAGTAGCGCAGGAGATACCATCTCTTACGTAAATGCTGAGCAGAGGGGCCCCTGAGCAAGGCGGTTACAGCCGATGACCAAACGTACAAGCAGAGTTTGCAGTTTATTGTTGTTTCTGACAGGTTTGGAGTGTTTTGTTTCAGCTGGACTCATAATTCATGTGGTAATTAGGTCAGAAATGTATAAGGGCCATTCTTAAGCCTGTGGCTTTCTTCTTGTTTCTCTGAGAGTGGAATGTGTTTACGTCACCTTTGTTTCTCCACGTCTCACTGGAATGACTTATTGTCACCAAGACCGAGCGCCATATTCAGACTGTGTAACAGTGTTTCCGTATTGTTAGCTCGTTTCTATGGGGGGTGGGGGAAGGGCATGGCAGGGGTTGATTTTGTACTCAATCACTAGTGAAGCATCCGGCTGCTGTAAGTATTTGAAGGGACAGTTCACCCCGAAATCAAAAATGCATATTTGTTCTCTCACCTGTAGCGCTATTTATCAATCTAGACTGTTTTGGTGTGAGTTTCCGAGTGTTGGAGATGTCAGCTATAGAGATGTGGACCTGTTCTCAAATATAATAGAACTAGATGGCAGTTTATACATACCTTACAAAATGAGGTATCCTGATTTTAGGAAGGTTTCCCCAACTTAAAATGGGCAACCACATTTCCTGTTTCCCCGTATCAAAGGGCATTATCACCAAGTTTACTTAACTCAAATGGAGGTGGTGTTTAATTAAGTGAAAACAAATAATTTAGGAAACCATTAAGACTTATTGTTTGCAAGTTAGGCTATTAGATGTGTAAGCTGTGCTCTGACAACTGAAATGATGATTTGCTGATTGTTTTCCACAAGCTAGCCAAGGGGCAGCTCATTCCTCTGTTTTCATTTTTTGTCCACTCCTTGCTTCAAACTAAAATTCAAATAACCCTGAAAATAGTCTCTGATTAATTGTACTGTTGTATATCTGATTATGTAACTTTTAAAAAAAAATTCCAGCTGTTTTTGGAAATGTGGAATGTGAGTTGGCATACTTAAAGTAAATTAAATATTTGTGTGTAAGTAGGAACAAATGGGCTTTGGGCTACAGCTGCACAGTTATTAAACAGTAAAATATTATCAAAATCAAAATATATGGCAAAGGAGCTGCAATTTTTCCACAGCACGTCACAACACATCATTATAAATGAAGCATTGTGGTGCCACAGAGATGCCCCGGCCTACGAATCCTATTTCAGACATAAGGGGACATGTCAGGTACAGACCTCAGCAAAAATCACATAATCATTTTAATGTTTTTTAAATTACCATTCCCACTTAAAGCTGCCCTGTGGAGTTTCTACATATAAACCAATGTCTGTTACATTACAGCCACTGCCAAACAAGTTATTAGGATGATCATTGAACGCATCTCCACCACACAACAGTCTGTGGTTTGCTTAGAAGCGCTATTGCCTCTCAGGAGCAACATTCCCGTGCTGTCGCACAGGAAACGACGCATTTGACGTAGAGTTCAAAGAGCGCATGCGCAGTTGGAAATGTCGGAGACGATGAGGCTAGCAGAGGAGCTACTGAAAGATGTCTGAAAACCCAAAGAAACGGCCCAGGAAAGCTTCCGAAGCCTCTGGAGCTGGTCCCACTGGTCCTCCCCAACCTTCACGACGTTCAGAAGAAGGAAATGCAGAAATCAAACCAGAGTAAAGCCCGTTTCGCGTCACTCGTATTGCCGACGTCATCCACCGGCGCACGCTGACTGTTATTGTTGCAGTACTCGGAAAAACACGGCAGATGGCGCAAATGGGCAAAACTCCACAGGGCAGCTTTAAGTCTCGACTCATATCGCACTATCTGTCGTGCAGCCTGACCTTGGGCTGGCAGCCAAAGACAAGATGGGGAAATCAGACAGTATTCTTCAAAGTACAGAGTAAATCGGTATAAATGGCAAAGCAAAACATGAAAGAGGTGAATCAAATCTTAAGTCTGAAATCCAAACCGTGTTCTGCCCAGAAGTGAGCTACTGGACCCACAACATTGGATCGTTTCTTACCTCTTTGGTATAACAGATGATCTTTGGGTGATCACAGACAGAACACTAGGTGCAGTTTACCTGTCTTGGCTTCCTGGATTTCTGTGTTTTGGTGCTGAAATGTTTCATTTTGGAGCGTCCAAGTTGTAAAGATGCCAAGTGCAGCTTTAGCATCCAGACATCTTGCAGCATGTGAGGAATAAAAGAAAACAAACTTTTGTTTTGGGAGTTTCTCTTTTGATCCACGTTCGACTGACTCATAATTCTGACACATTCATATCTCACTTCTACCTACAATGCAACTCCAATTCATTTCCATCCACCACTGCCCCTGAGTGATTAAGGTCTGAATGCTTCACTCAAGGACTTCCAAGATAATTCTAAAAATGATAATCATTCACTTTCCCCGCTAAGATTTTCCCTGCATGCTTTAGGACTGCAACCTCAAACATTTTCAACAGAAGCTCCTTCTCTGAGCTCTGAGCCTCGGTTGCCTTAGAGCGGAATTTTATACCTATTTAAAGTGGAAAACTGGTTTAAACGTCAAGAGCTTTTAACTTGTGACCCTCAAGGTTGCAGAATGACAGGCTGTATTTTTCAGTGCTAGCGACGGATAGAGACAGTGCTCGGAGTGGTGTCAGCATCGAAAAAGTGGTGTGGGTGTCTCGCTAAGTTCAGGGCTCTAACTCTGGTAGATACACATATCCCTGGATTTACAGATCCTCTAGCGGACATGCGAGACCGCCACTCTGCAAGCACACTTGATCCCTTTTCTATCTCAAATGTCACATCTCCATCTTGACGCCAGAAAATGGGCTCTGCACTTGGATGTTTAACAAGCAGCAGGACATTTGAAGGGTCAGGGTAAATATAGTTATGGTAATTCCTCTGCATTTTACCATTCAGTCTTTAATTTCTTTGCCCGTTTCTCGCTTTAAGTCAGTTTACTTCTGTCTTCCCCTTCTGTCATTTTAATGATTGCGACATTCACTGAATTTCCCCCGAGTGTTTACATATCTGGGGCATCTGCTTTGTGTCGTGCCGTTCTCCTGATCCCAGGGTGTCTGGGGAAACAGCGAGACCACTTCATAAGCCAAGTTTTCATCCTACTGTCAAGTGAATTTTCGAAAAAACTTTTGAAAAGTCAGAAAAAAATGAAGCGTGAATTAGGTGCCTTTCCTTCATCTCGGCTGAAGTGAATAAGTAGGCAGTAAAGAACACAAGCACCAGACAAGAAGTGTTTGAAGACGCGATCCGTCACGGGCAAACTGCTGTTGTTGTTCTTTAGTGGAGACTAATGTCGGCCATATTTCATGCTGTCTGAATATGAAAACAAGAAATGCCCTTGGCAGTATTCAAACCGCGACGAGCCTCTTCTGCACGGAGAGAGAGCAGGTTTAACATTTCAGGGAGGGTTGTGGTGGACAAATATTTTGAGACCTCTCTGAAAATCCAAATCCTCTTCTGAGCTGTGCAACCAGACTGAGAAAATCATTTTTCTTATTGTAAACAACCCGGATCAACAAAACGTTTTTATGCTTCATGCCACAATGTTTTCTTTTCCACTCAGCCTTTTCTAATACTTCGCATCAGAGTCTCCACAAAAACGCTTTCTGCAGTGGAGCTGATGTGTTGCTTGTGTGTCAGTGTGTGCACAGGTATTCTGGAGTACCTCTCTTTAATGTTGTTTGAAGAGACGAAGTAGGCGTGTAATCATGTGTACCTATTTGTGTTTCTTGTCTAACTGTGTGTTCATCAGCTGCCTATGTCAAACATCTTATCAAGTGTAGATGTGTTGCTTTTAATTGGTGATAAAATGGCTGAGAGGCGATAATTAAATAATTTAATCCTGCAACCATGGTCCTGAAGTTGCTTTACAAAGCTGCAAACATTTTTAAATAGGCTACCAGAGCAGGCGTCACCGTTACAAATACTTTTCAAAAATAAGGACTTAAATATTAATTTTACTTCACGTGGGAAAGAAAATTTGAAAGATTGAGTAAATACACCAGAGTCACATGACAGTACAATTTATGAGTAGATTCAGATTCATTCAATCATTCATTTTCTGTAACCGCTCATCCTATTCGGGGTCGTGGGGGGGTGGAGCCTATCCCAGCTGACATTGGGCGAGAGGCAGGGTTCACCCTGGACAGGTCACCAGACTATCACAGGGCTGACCCAGACGATGCTCATGCTCACATTCACACCTAAGGTTTAGATCGCAGGCAATAAAAACATTAACAATAATGAAATGTTAACGATAAGACCATGTTTGCACCTTTGCCCCTGCCTCCATTTCTGCACGACACTGACAACCTGACAACCACACCAGAGAAGAAGACTAACAAAGGATAGTTTTTTATGGCACAGTTCAGCCCAGTTAAATCTAAAATGATTTTTCAGCTATTGTGCATGACTTTCCATTTTTCAAGGGTGGATAAAACTACTTGAAGCACACAAGTCAGAACAAAAACAGAAGATATGCTACACTGAATATATAAAATAATATTAATTTCAGTTCCTACTTTAAATGATAATATGATAATAATCTTTATTTATGAAGCGCTCTTCAAAACAGAGTCACAAAGTGCTCTACATGTCGGTAATTAAAAGAGACAAGACAACTTTCAAAAGAACTGATAAAACACTTTGGTGTCTAAAAATTGAAGAAATAAAAGACAGTTTAAATGAACTAAAAACTCAAGTAAACTCAGATAAAAGGAAGTTTTAAGAACGGATTTAAGAGAGATCACAGACTTGGCCGACCTGATTTCCTTAGGCAGACTGTTTCAGAGCCTCGGGGCCCTGACAGCAAACACTCTGCACCCTTTAGTTTCTTAGCCTGACCTCTGGAACATACAGAAGACATCCGCCCGAGGACCTCAAAGTATGTCCTTGTGTGTACGGCACTAAGAGGTCGGAGATATAGCTGGGAGAGAGATCATGAAGAGCCATAAAAGTAACCCGCAAAATCTTAAAATCTAAAACAAACTGGGAGCCAGTGTAAAGAGGCTGAATCTCTTGGTTCTGGTTAAAAGCCTGGCAGCTGAATTCTGCACATTCTTGAGTTGATTAATAGGTTTTTGATTCACGCAAGAAAAGGGGCTGTTGCAGTAATGGAGGTGTGAAGAGATGAAGGTGCGTCAAATTGTGTCTTGAGAAGTTAAAGCAGCTGTGCAGAACTTTACGTTTTCGTTGATTATAGTGCCCCTTTGGTCGAAGCGGTATGACACCCACAGCCTGGTGTCGTAAAATCTGCAACCGGCAATTACTGCATGCATTTGTTTTGGAGAGCGAGAGGAAAATCATAAATGTTCTGGTGTAGCTCTGAATTTCTTATAAACTGAGGACAACTGCCTGCTGTATATTTGTGTTCATGGTCACAGTCACAGATAATTTTGTGGCGTTTGTTGTAACGTTACTAGACAAAAGCGGTTCACATTAGCTAGCGTTACAGTTAGCTTGCTTATAACTTCCATGTCGTCATATATTGAAGTGAAACAGCGTCTAACAAGTTGCGGTGTATTCTCTAAATAAAAACAAAAATNCTTACTCGAAGAACACTCTCTGTAAACACGGCTCTTCTTCTTCTCTCAATTTATTGGCGGATCGCAAACAACTTCCAGGTGCATACCACCACCTACTGTGCAAGAGACTTCTCCCTACTACATGTCATTTAGCCTGTTTCTTAAATCCTACTCGTAAACACGGCTCTTCTTCTTCTTCTTCTTCTGTGGTTTAATGGCTGCGGTCCGACCCGAGCCAGGCTACGCTAAATAGCCATATAGAGAAAGGCTTTTTTGTCGCTGTTGGGTTCAAATAAATATGCAGATCTTCAAGGGAGGGTGATACGAACTAGGGACAGTTTTATAAATGGTAAAACGTTCCGCACAGCTGCTTTAAAATGGATTGTATTTTTGAAATATTTCTAAGATGATGAAAACATAATTGCACGAGCTTTGTGACATGCTGCCTGAAACATACATTTCTGGCAAACCAGACTCCAAGATTTCCTGCAACAGGTTTGATATTATCCAATAGGTGGCATTTGTTGTGCAACATGCTGGGGCCCGATGACCACAATCTCTGTTTTGTCTGAGTTCAGCTGAGGAAAAATGTTTGACATCCAGGTTTTAACATCAGTAAGGCAGTCATTCACACACATCATTCCAGGGTCTGTTGATCTAACGGGATAAGAATGATAAGAACGAGAAGAAAAGAAACACAGACCTGCAGTCTGTGCAAAAGCAGCACATAGAGTATTTTCTGTTTCTGAAGTTTGGGTTTATGTAATTCTTTGCCTTTGGTGGCAGGTTTGTTTGTTCTTTCTCTTCAGCTTTCTTCTTTAATATAGCCAATAGCCCTTCAAATGTCACAGTTATACAAGAAAGAGGATCAAATTTGGCCATGTTTGTTTTGTTAAAACTTATTTACCTGATTTGACACATCAGAGGGATGCTGCCTGTGGTGTGTGGGTTTGAAGGTTTCGTACATAATGAGAAAATCTCAGCTTTGGCACAAAGATTCCTAAAGCACAGAATGTTACGTTATGTCCACGAGAGAAATGTTTGACAGAAAAACACTCCTTTAATTACTTTTCATGGGCACCACTAGCAAATGAGTGGCATGTGAGGACTGTGGTGTTGATCTGCCTGCTCATGGCAGCAAGCTCAGAGGGTGAAGCGAGACAAAAGATGGAAGATAAAGAGAAGGGAAACATGAAAAAATCTCTTTTCGCTCTCTCAGAAGCTCCCATCTCCACACTCAGCCAATTAGCAGTAATTAAAATGGCCTCTTCCAAGAGTCACAGATAATTAATAGCCTGTATGTGCTTCCACTTTTTTCTCTCTCAACGTTTTTTCTTCCACTCAAATGCAAATGTAATTAAACTTCATAAACAGACGACTGATTAAGGGCAAATATTTGCCCTCTTAAAGCGGGTGGAGCATGAAATGATTATAATTGAATCAAATGCTGTTTTCCTTCTCGCTGTTTGCAGAGATTGAAGCCAAGGAGGCCTGTGATTGGCTGCAAGCGGCCGGCTTCCCTCAGTATGTGCAATTATTCAAAGGTAAATATGAGACTGTTAATGTAATCCACACATCCCGCAGAGTCATCTCCGAGACGATTCAAACGATGTCTTATTGTTTCATTTGTCTTGTGTGTGTGTGTGTGTGTGTGTGTGTGTCAGACTGCAGGTTCCCCATTGAAATCGAGTGGGCGAAGCGTGATCATCACTTCCTGGATAAGGATGCCCTGGATTCTCTCTGCAGGTAACACAAGTGCACAGGAGCACCTCTGTTTTCAAATACTATACGGGAGGCTCAGATATAATGTCAACAGCTTTTACAATTCTGTGTAATTTAATACAACCACGCAGCAGTACATACAATCTTTAAGTGTTCAGTTTCTGTGGAACGCCATGGTTACTGTATGTCTGAGGGCTGAGAATGTACTTTGTACGGCTGTTGTAGTGGGATATATCATGGAGTAAGGTCTTAATGTTCCTTCATATGTGTGTATATATATATATATATATATAGAGAGAGATACGTACAACAGAGTTACAACTTACTAGGGCTGTACCCGACTTTGAGTTGTATGGAGCTTTATCCCTATCTTTATTCAAGAGAGTGGTCTATCAGTTTGAGAGCATTATTTATTGATTTCACGTTCAAAAACCCTGCCCTCACACTCAAATAGCCTCTGCTTGCGCTTGGATCTAATCTGTTTCTGCTCAAACTGTGTGCTCGCACTCAGATAC
>NC_065508.1:3742945-3763909 GCF_006386435.1 Epinephelus moara | reverse complement strand
AAAGCTCGAGCAGGAAATCTGTGCGAGCAACATGGTATCTGAGTGCAAGCACACAGTTTGAGCAGAAACAGATTAGATCCAAGTGCAAGCAGAGGCTATTTGAGTGCGAGGGCAGGGTTTTTGAACGTGAAATCAATAAATAATGCTCTCAAACTGATAGACCACTCTCTTGAATAAAGATAGGGATAAAGCTCCATAGAGTTATGCCAGTCGAATCAGAGTTGTGTGTTTGAATATTCAACCATTCGTTCCATATAGACTTTAAAAGTTTGAATAGTGTTCAGCAGGATGTTTTGTGTGTCTGTGACATTCACCTAGGCCTAATATATTCAAGCTAACTGCGCTAACCACGGATCGGAAATGTGCAACAACTTATTTTGCCGACAGTAGACATCAAACAAGCTGTAAATTCACCTCTTCAAAGCAGAAGGCAGAAAGTTATTTCAGACCCTTATGGGGGAAAGCCTCTCTCCCTCCGGGCAGCTGCTGTGTGTCTGCAGCTGCCTGTACCAAAGAGCAGCGTGAAAGTGAAGAGCACTCACTCTGCGGCTAAATCTGGGACCAAAATGTCCCCAGAGGTAGCCTACACTGCACACTTACTGGAAAAAAAAAAAATGGCTGCTAAACTTAAAGCACTGAGCGATGATTTGAATCCCCAACTTTCAGGTGGCAGCGGTCGAACATACCATGAAATTTCATACTTGTACTTCTGAATTTTATTATTAAAGAGTCTGTACAGTTAAGAGCAATATTTGAATGTTTGTCCTAGAAATTTTGTTTGTATACAACTAATTTAAAACAGCAAATTTGTTTTCAGGGAAACCAAAATGCCAAGCATATTACATTTTCTATTTCAACATGATGAGGAAATGCTGCTAATTAATGTACCTGGCAAGTTTCAAAAATGTCTCCTGACACATATTTCATTTGTTTTCTGCCAAAATACGCCGTCTTAGAATACACTATCCACTCACAGTGACTGCAGAAATATTCTCTATTTTTATCTTTTTTCTTTACATTAAATGAAATCATGATCTCTTGAAAATTCTATCCACAGTGTGATTGTTGTTATTACTGCAGATAAAACTCTAATTATATGGAGTTTGAAGCCTTCTAACTGAACTCTGTTTGAAGATGCCATATAGAGGTGTAGTCATGGTGTGAGATTATTATGTGGTTACAGGTGCAACAGAGCAATCCTTTGATCACAGCCAGCATGATTTTTTGCCGAGTGTTACTTAACCATTGTTAAGGAAATGGAAAATAAACACTGTTTGCAGGATCATCCTGCTCCACCATCACTTACTCTGACCACAGTCTGATCTGTGGCCAATAAGATGCTCCACTAGAGCAACTTATAGCTTTAGTGTCCTGCTCAAGCACACCACAGTGGTGGTAATGAGAGACGGGCAAGTGCTGCTATTTCTTCAGATTCATCCTGCTGGTCCAGAGATAAAACCAGCTGCCTTCTGGTCACGAGCTTGCCTTTTAAAAGGCTTCATGATTTTTGAAACAAAGTCCTTGTTTGCATCAGTGTAAGAAACTCATCGCCAAATGTAAAAAAAAATCTGTATAACAAGCTCCTGTTATTACGTGACACTGCCAGTCTTACCACCATCCTCTTTCATCTCTCTTTCCTCTTTTCAGGAGATTAAGCACTTTAAACAAATGTGTGGAAATGAGGCTGGAGCCGCGGAGATCAAAACGCAGGGTGAGTGTTGAGAGCAAACACCGAGAAACTCAAACACAGCAGGACTCTCATATCCAAGCAGCCGTAGCCGTGGGGAGCGTCACACCATGAAATCTCCTCGTTAAGCTTTTCCTTGATTTTGACTGATACCAACTGATAGGTCCTCCTCCTCCTCAGCAGTTTGTCTTTCCAGGAGAAAAGGAAAAACAAAAGCTGAAGTTAAAGAGAATTACCGCTGATTTGGGTTTTAGACACCTTGATTGACAATACCTTTGGTGTTGGACCTGATATTGTAATTTGATTACTCAGGCTGCATGCCTAATGTCGAAGTGTAAAGGTGGTTCAGCTTTGCAAAGAAATTTCTCACTAGACACAAGTAAAACATTTTGTAATCAAATCAAATTTATTATTTGGAATAATAAGGAATTATTTTCCATCCATTACATTCTTCATTTTTCTGTCTTGTTTTAAGAATCTAACACTTATTTTTAGAAATTTCTTAAAACGTGTATTTGTATTAAAAAGTAATCTGACTACACTGATAAAATAAGACTTTCAGGATATAAAAAAATGATACGTTAGGATGACTATTTTTTTACAGCCTAGAGGAGGCTCTCTTCTAGCAAGTTGAAAGAAATTATCCAAACAAAGATAAAACTGCTAATTGAGCCAAGGCAAGTAACATTTGCTTAAATTTAAGCTGTACACCAGTGATTTAGTATTACACTTCTGTAAATCAACGCAGCAGATGGCCAAAGCAAGGTCCACAAATCCTACACTTCCCATAATGCAACTCAAAAGCTGCTTTTTTTTACTCTTCATGCACCTACTGCAAGAGTAAACAGATCTTCATGTGTAAATTTGTTGTAGTTCCCCTTTAAGTCACACAGCTTGTCTCAATCCAGTGTAAACCCTTAAAAAAAATCCAGCTACACTCTAAATTCTAAATATAATGTTTATAGCTTTTGCACTGTATGAATGTTTAATGATGTTCATGCTTGTATAAATTATTGAAAACATCTTTGTGTGTTTGTGTAAATTTCAAGCCTCTGTGTGCTGAGTGCTTGTATTCTGTTTGCAGATTGTTGTGCATGCCTACGTGTCTCTCCTCTGTATATATTAGTGTCACTGCATATTCTGTTTGAATATTTGCGTGCCATATTCAGATTGTTGGAGCTCTTGTCTGTGTGTCTGAACTCTCTGTCTTGCAGGGAGATGATGGTGACGAAGAAGACTTCTGTGCCATCAGCCCCAGCTGGACCTACGACAGGCGGACACGTCGATGGCGACGCCTCGACTCCACAATGGACGGCCTTCGCTTGTCTGACAGCCCCACCGCACCCCATAATGTATCTCTGGGTGATGTCAGCGACAGCCATGATGTCTGCTCCATCCACAGCTCCAGCAGCACTGAAAGTGAAGGCCACAACAGACACCACAAGAGTCACAGAGAGGCAGCCACCGTCACAACCACCTCCCCCAGCACCACAGACGACCAGGAGACCAGCAGGAGCTCCTCCCGCTGCTCCTCCACGAACAAGACGCCATCTCTGGACCCTTCATTCAGTGGACCACCTTCCCCTGGTGGAAGTGGTGGAGGATCATCCACCATGAGCCTGGAGGCTGAAGGCAGCTTCCCAGACAAACCGCCCAGGAAGAAGGGCACCAGTCTGCTGAGGAAGATGGAGAAACTGAGGCTGAGGGGAACGACTGGCTTCCTACCTTCTGCGCACAGTGGTGGTGACAGCGGGAGTCGGACCCGGCATGCTACCAGTGGGCCTCTCCAGGTCCAGGAGGAGGAGAGGATGGAGAGGCTGCACGGCCCATCAAGGTGAGGACTGTGGTTGATTAAAGCCAAAGCAAAGACTCTGCTGTCCGTCTAAATCAGATCAATCTCTGCTGCACCATGAAAACATTTTTAATTAGTTCCCTAAGTTGCAGCCAAATTAAAAAGAAAAGATTACAGCTGTGATAAATGAATTAGTGTGTATAAAAAACTAACATGATGGAAGATAATATCGCACTGATCATAAAAGAAGCAGGGAGATATCTCACTTTTGACTACTTCCTGTATCTCGACAAAGTAACATCTTCTTCTTGTGGATGGAGTATTTTTTGTGCAAGAATTCTAACTACAGGTCATTCCCAGTGCTGCGGCTTTGACTGTACAGTTCTACCTTCCTAAATGTCTCCAGCCTGCAGGGTCGACCCAACAGCCGTGCATCTTCCTCGCCCTCGTCTCCTCACACCATCAGCAGCAGTAGCAGTAACAGCCACTCAGAGAGCAGCAGCACTGTTAGCACGCCCAGCCCGGTCACCAGGGTCAGGAGTAACTGCAAGCGCTCCAACAGCGGTGTCGGGGTCGGTGGTGGAATGACCCGGAACAACCAAAACCACACAGGAACAGAGGTCGGTCCAAGACATTAATCCTCTTCAACAAGTGTTATTCTTGTATTGTATCACAAGAACTTGACTCTGCAATTTTGTCTATAAAAACATGTGACTTTCTTGTCTTAAAATTGATGATGATCAATTCTTATTTTGGTGTCTAAGTTTTATTAAACTAGAGTAACAAGTCTGCAGCCATGCAAGCAGCTCTGTTAGACTGTACACAGTGAGGAATTGAGCTAAATGCTAATGCTAATGCTCACATGACAATGCTAATATGTTGATGTTTAGCAGGTTTCATGTTTAGCATTTTTACCATCTTAGTTTTAGCATGCTAAAATGCTAACATTGGCTAATTAGCGCCAAACACAAGTCCAGATGACGCTGATGGGAATGACATTAGTTTTACAGGTGTTTGGCCATATTTGGTCATCATTTGACCTGATGATAGCGCTCAATAAAAAGTCAGTAGTATTTTTTAATTCATAGTTACGTCCATCTTACTGTCATTGAGATCTAAACAAGCACTTCGACGAACCAAACCTGCGTTTGTCAAACTTTTGGGAAGAGAAAATGAAGGCGAACATCCATCCCAGATTATATTATCAACTTTCTGGCTAAGCTTTGGACCGTAAAGACCTTAGTTGTGTGCACTCACAGTTTTCCTGTGCAATGAGGGATTAGTAAAAACATTTCAGGTGTGCTCACTTTCAGTTTTACTTTTAGATAAAGTGTCTGATTGTCTAAACTCAATGGTCAGGTTATCTCAGACTTTCCAGATGTATCTCCACACATCTTGCATCGCGAATCAGGGTTAGAGCCAAACCAATGAGCTGTTCTTTGGTCCCACCAAATTTCAACAGGTTTGCTTGTCAGCTAAAGACACAAACCAAGGTTTTCATAAGGCCAGGACGAAATGCACCGACAACAGAAAAGACTTTCTTAAGCAAGGTTTTAAACAAAGACGTCCAGGGTTTCTTTTTACGAGGCTACTGTACCTGCAGACCTTTTATTTATGCACAAGGACATGTTTTGCATTGAACAGAAACAGTTTTTATTTGAACCCATTCAGAGTGAATATATTTGACACTAAGCAGCCCTTACAGTGTTGGGTAATGATTGAAATTCTTAGTATTTTAATGTTCATAAATGGACATTTTGAATAATGTTGAATAAAAACAGCTTGTAATTTTCCCTCTCTTTATTCACTGATTGCTTTATACCATTCTTACCTGTTCCTTTCATTTAATTCTTCCCTCATTCGTCTATTCACCCCCTCAGGACTACAGGAACCAGATCAACAACAACAACAGCAGCCACGAGAGTCTGGTCTTCCAGATCCCCGACGGACACAAACCAGGGACCTTCCCCACCTCTCTCGCACACAAACACCCCATCCTGTCCCCCATCATCGACAACACCTCAGTCAACTGGAGGACCGGGAGCTTCCACGGTTACCGAGGGCGACTCAGTTGCCGCCATGGCACGTCGTCACTGGCCACTGGTGACCAGGATCCCTCACCTTCTTCTTCCCGCGATGGGGGAGTCCGCAGTCCGCTTGCTGTGCTGGATCATCGACTGAGTATCTACGACAACGTGCCCGACGACCAGCAGCTGTCTGAATGTGAAGGTGGCAGTGGTGGAAGTGGCAGCGATGCAGAACGGATGGCTGAGGAGTCAGAGGTGGGTCAAAACATTGTTCCTTCACTACTGTTTATTTTCATACTTAGATATTTAGATTTTTAGTTTGTTCAGGGGAGAAAAAGGTCGCATGTAAACATTATTCAGGCCTCAGCATGCTTCAGTTTTTCGTAACAATTAATCAATCCTGTCCACAGGTGTGAAAGAAGGCTGGGTTTGAAGTCCTCTTTTTTTCCATTCTTAACACAACTACTTCCAGCACTTTTCATAGCCGGGGGATGTAACACAAGCTGCAACCTAAAGGGCTGAAAAATAAAGCTAAAATTTAAAATGAGTTTCTCTAATGGCCATTTGAGGCTGGCTGTAATTACCCTGATGATTGGCACTGCTTCTGCTCTGTGCGGCCCATAGAGCAGGCGCACTACAGATTTACGCCAACTGAGCCGGCTAACTTCTGGTTTAGCTCTCTGTTAACTTGAATGGGGACAAAACAATACAGTTGTGCGGCTCTAGACTTTTCAAATGTTATTGGACCCAATGGATTAAATCCCAGTAGTGCAATAAGTCATTTTGAGAGGATTTTGACACTCAGAAAAATGTATCCGCAAATTTACAGACGTCTCTTTTGCCATGTAAGTCAATAGCATGAGTCTTTATGGGCTGCAGGGCATCATGTGAAGGACCCAGAGGGTGTAATTCCACTGTTTGGCCACTAAGAAAATTGGCGTCACAGCCTGGTGCGCTTCCTGAGAGCCTGCTAAAAGTCAATCAACCCCTTGCTCCTCCACAGCTCCACTTTCTCATCCAAATTTGATCACTTCTGGTTCCAAAATTTAAAAAAAAACCCATAATGGTGACAGCCAAAATGCTGAACTGGAGGCTGTTATTTTTACAGACTATGGTCTTTGAAGAGAGGCCGTACGAAAGTATGTGCCATCCGCATTTAAATGTTTTTTGCTGCAATAAATATCATCATGCCAAAGACACAGAATTATTTTCATTCTTTTTTAACAAGTCTCTCTTTTACTTTTTATTTCTAATTGTAACAGATGCATTGCAATATTAACAGGTGTTTTGACCTGTTAACAATATTCATAAAGACACATTTTTCATAAGTAAAGACAGCTAATAAAAGCTGCAAAAGAAATGTCTTGTTCAGTAGTTCAGTCCTCCATCGTGTGAATCCAAAAAGATCTAAGTAGATGGTAACAATGAGGAAAGTCATCCCAGTATATATGTGTGATATTACATTTCCGGGGGAAACACACTGTTTAAATTGCTGGGAACAAAACTCCTCTCTTTAACTGTAGAAACTGGTGCTACGGCAGAGTGGAGCTGTCCAGGTGCTGAACAGGTGACCTCTGTTGAAGGGTGTCTCTCCATGGTGCTGAACTCCTGACTGTCACTATAGTGGATAAATGGGTTCAAGAGCCCAGATACACTGTGGTTATATTTTCTGTTCCACCTGGCTGTGACTTTGTGTATGGAGAGGTTTGTTTCAAAATGACAGGACAGGTCAACGAGTGATGAACAGAGAATGATAACCTGGTGTGATAATTGATGAGTCACTGTTAGGGATCAGTATTGTTATGGTTATTTTGTGTATCAAGGCTGTGAAATCCTGCCATCTGTCCCCTTCAGTGAAGGTTTTCCAGAGAGAATTAAATGCAGATTCATACATATCAAACATAAAGTAGTTAACAGAAGGAGTCTGAAAAGCCTGAAATAATAACAAATGAAAGTCTATGAAAACAGGTCATTCAACTGAGGATATTGATTCTGTGAAGTTAAGTTCCACATGGAGTTTTCCCCATAAAGCCAGAAATAATTTCGGGAGTGCTCATATCAAATTCCATTTTAGATTAAAACTATACAACAGTCAGTTAAAATTAATCATCTTGCCTCAGATGTGTTTCTTTCTAAAGCAGAGGAGGAGCCATTTTGAGTAAAGTTGGAACCCTCTTTGACAAAACTATGGCAGCCGTGGAGGTAAAAGTTGACGTATATTTTATATAAAAGTCATTAGGTAATGGCTTTTAAGAAACCTGTAATTTTTTACTTCTGATCCTTGAAGAAATGAGGAATACTTTTTCTCTGAAACTGATGTATGGCAATGAAACGCTTAATTTGCAAAATCTTAAAATCTGCTGAATCAGTCAACTGAGGAGAAAGTTAAAAAGTACTGTAGAAAACTTCCCTTACTGGCATGGTATTTAATTTTGATGATGCTGTATTGTTTTTTCTTGATTCTGAAAAGGTCATAGCCAAAAGTTCAAAGAAACATTTTGAAAAAAATGTTGCCACTCTTTGTCATATCTTTAGTTGTAGTGAAGTATTTATTTTTTCTGTCTTCTCTCAGGTGAGTCGATTGTTGGCAGGTGAGGATGTTTTCTCGGCTCTGGACAGTGTTTTGGAGAGGATCAGCGACCTCCAACAGCTTGTCACCACCTGGTCTGAAACTCTATCCGAAGACGACTGTCGGACAGGTTCCTCCTCCTCTTCTTCGTCGTCCGCCTCCACGTCTTCCTCTACTTCCTCCCAGGACTCACCTGCCCACGGCTCCTCAGCCGCCTCCCCTTGCCCGTCTTCCCCCAGCCACATTCACCTGGAGGTGCAGCATCCAGAGGAGGAGGAGGAGGAGGAAGAAGAGGAGGTGGAGGTAAAGAGCCAAGAGGAGATACCCGTAAACGGAGAGGAGCCAAAGACTGGATCACCACAACCAAGGAGCAGGTGAGAAAGTTTGGAGTGTGATACAAGAAATGAAAACTGCAATTTAACTTTTATTTATAGAGCATATTAATATTTCACAAGCAGCACAACTCAGAGTGTTTCACAGGTGCTGGTGTAAACAGATCAGGCTCATTAAAAAGAAAGTAGGAACAGTAGGAGTGACATTTTGTACATTGCCAAATATCGATCAGCATCAAAATTCAGAAATACAAGCAAATTATTGGACACTTAAAGTTGCCCTGGACCTTTTGTAAATGTAAGCCTATATATCCAGCAGAGCTCTAATAATGACAGTTATGAGGATTTATTCCCTCGGGCATCAACCAGAGTAAGAGGAGAGATACTGTGGGGCACTTAACGTGAAAGCAGTAACCACATGGTGAATAGTTTTGATCGCCTCTTTATAGTGCTGCTTTTATATCTCTTTTTTGTTGCGTATTTGTTCACAGATATAGAGCCATAAAAAGCTATGGGGCCTCTCCTGTAATGTAAAGTCAGCTGCATCATCAGTGTATGCTGATGGATGCTTTTCTCACTTTCTGCTGAGTGTGTGTTTTACTGGCTTAGATTTGATGTAGGTGCCCAATTCTGTGTGTTGTCAGCTGTAGTGTACTCAGAGACCATTGCTATCATAGCATGCTTACATGCTAATGTTAGCAAGGTTCATTAACAGGCTGTCATTAGCATAGTAACAGTCTAACAAGCTAAAATAAATGTTAATGCTAACTGTTACATGCTAAACGTCACCATGTTAATATTCAGTATTTGTTTACATGCATGTTTACTGGCTAACTGCTATTTATAGCTTTTAGCTGAGTGTTTACAATTAATGCTAACATAACATGCTTACAGGCTAGGGCTAGCAAGTTGCACTAACAGGCTATCATTAGCATAGTAACAATCTCACAAGCTAAGAATAAATGTTCATGCTAAATGCTATGTGCTAAACATCAGCATGTTAATATCCAGTATGTGTTAACATGCATGTTTACTGGCTAACTGCTATTTATAGCTTTTAGCTGAGTGTTTACAATTAATGCTAACATAACATGCTTACAGGCTAGGGCTAGCAAGTTGCACTAACAGGCTATCATTAGCATAACAACAGTCTCACAAGCTAAAATCGATATAATGCTAAATGTTATGTGCTAAACATCAGCATGTCAATATCCAATATTTGTTAACATGCATTTGCTAAGTGCAATTTATAGCTCTTATCAAATGTTAACAATTAATGCTAACATAATATACTTACATGCTAAGGTTAGCAAGTTGCACTTTGAGGTTATCATTAGCATAGTAACAGGCGCACAAGCTTAAATAAATGTTAATGCTAAATGTTACATGCTAAACATCAGCATGTTAATAGCCAATATTTGTTAACATGCATGTTTACTTGCTAACTGCTATTTATAGCTTTTAGCTGAGTGTTTACAATTAATGCTAACATAATATGCTTACAGGCTAGGGCTAGCAAGTTGCACTAACAGGCTATCATTAGCATAGTAACAGTCTCACAAGCTAAGAATAAATGTTCATGCTAAATGTTATAACATCAGCATGTTAATATCTACTATATGTTAGCATGCATTTTTATTTGCTAACTGCTATTTATAGCTCTTATCGAGTGTTAACAATTAATGCTAACATAACAAACTTACATGCTAAGGTTAGCAAGTTGCACTTTCAGGTTATCGTTAGCATAGTAACAGTCACACAAGCTTAAATAAATGTTAATGCTAACTGTTACATGCTAAACATCAGCATGTTAATAGCCAATATTTGTTAACATGCATGTTTACTGGCTAACTGCTATTTATAGCTCTTATCGAATGTTAACAATTAATGCTAACAAAACAAACTTACATGCTAAGGTTAGCAATTTGCACTTTCAGGTTATCATTAGCATAGTAACAGTCTCAAAAGTTAAAATAAATGTTAATGCTAAACATCAGCATGTTAATATTCAGTATTTGTTAATGTGCGTGGTTACTTGCTAACTGATATTTATAGCTTTTAGCTGAGTTTTAACAATAAATGCTATGTACAGAAATATGAGTGTTTAGTAACTGTGATCATGTTATGCTGACGTGTTATGCTAAATCTTAGAATATTAGCATCCAGTAGTTGTTAAAGGAGCATTATGTAAGATGTGGGGGGATTTAGTGGCATCTAGTGGTGAGGACTGAAGATTACAACCAGCTAAAACTTCTCCTGGTTAAAATTCCTTCAGTGTTCATTGTTCAGAAGGTTTTTACCAGAAGCTGAATTTATCAACAGAGGAATTTTTCTATCCAAAACAAATGGACCATGTGATTTAAACCAGGTGAATGCATGACTAACTTGTGCTGTACTGTTCTTTGGGCAAATCGGAGTTAATCTGACACTGTTTGGCATACCGCAGACAGGCCACGAGCCCACATGCGCTCGCCTTTTTTCTCTGGTAATTTAAGTTTTTACCAGGAGCGGAACTTTACGCAGAGGTCTCGTCCTCTCCAAAGCAAACAGACCAGGTGATTTAGTATAAACACTGAATAAAGCGGTTTCATGTTTTAAAAAATCAATGTTTTCCTAACCATACCATCACAGAGGGGCTGTTAACTACAGTGGTCAGCATGAAATTTGTTTGTTCTGGGCTACTGTAGAAACATGGTGATGCAACATGGCAGACTGTGGACGATGACCCACTCTCTACGCAGATAAAAATGGCTCATTCTAATGTAACAGAAACACAAGCACTCTTATTTTCAGGTGATTATACACTAAAGAAAACATACTTATTAAATTATATTTCTTTTCTGCCACTATATCCCCCTAAATCCTACACACTGGACCTTTAATATGGAGGTGCTGTCTGTGAGCGTGACAACATTAAGGCAGCGCTCTAAATTTAGTTGTGCTTGGAGCTGAATACTAACATAAGCATGCTTGTATGCTAATGTGAGCTTTAGGCAGGATTTAACTTGCCGTAAGCACAGGTGAGTTGAAGTACAGTGATGAAGTGATTCCAGTCTGACAGTGTGGAGTTTTGACTTTTGGTGCCACCCTTAGGTGAGGACAGCTATCTCTTATACATTAAACAGTTTTTGTTTTCTGGTGTGTAAAAACTTTTTTTCAAAAATGTGTGTCGACTCTAGGAGATAATTGGTTCCCATTTCTCTTGATTGTGATATGTTTAAAACTGGCATTTACATGACCGTGTGTGTTTGTGCATGTTTGTGTCTATGTGGGTGTACTTATCTGCTCTCACTGCTGTGTGTCCAGCAGAGTGAGCCAGCAGCTGCAGTGGTCCAGCGAGCAGAGTCTGCCCTCACTGCCCTCCAGTCCAGGAGTGGAGAACCAGTCTGTGTCCCAGTTCCTCCTGCTGCAGAAACTCTCCCTGCTCAAACTCACCGCTCTGATGGACAAATACTCTCCGTCCAGTAAGCAGGGCTGGAACTGGTAAGATGTGTGAAAGGACCTTTTTGGGTGGGGGGTTGATTTCATGCTTGAAAATAAATG
Organism: Epinephelus moara; assembly: GCF_006386435.1. Classification (NCBI taxonomy): domain Eukaryota; kingdom Metazoa; phylum Chordata; class Actinopteri; order Perciformes; family Serranidae; genus Epinephelus; species Epinephelus moara. Next base: position 3,751,959 of record NC_065508.1, on the reverse strand, counting down.
TGCAGGTTGAGCAGAGGTTGAGGACGGAGCCAGCAGAGGTGCTGGAAGGTGAGAAACAAAACTCTGTACTCCTGGATTCTTTGCACCTGCACACCTGCGTGGAGAAACTTCTTCAAGGAAACTGTGGAAAGGCGGGCAGGTGGGCGGGCGGAGGGTAAATATTTTAGGCAGTCGATTTAGAAAATTCATTCATTATTCATGGCTTGGGTGCAACCTTGCCTCAGCTTTAAAAAAAAACAATAGCAACATGCTTCAAGAGGAATAAACTTCTTTCCCAAAAAACCCCATAGGACTGCATGTGCTTCACCTTGTGTCTGTGTTCTGGGGAAATCACAGCAAGGTTTGGTTCTGTCATCCTTTCCTGCTCGCTGGTTAACTGCTCAGGCGTTGTGGGTTATTTTGGATGGCGTTCTTTTTCCTCAGTGGGTCACACTGTGTCTCTGTCCTCTTGTCTTTCTCTGGCTTTATCTCTGTATTTACATTTATTTCTCACTCCCTGAGCAAATACCTCGTAGATCACAATGTGTAGAAGGTGGTTGAGGTTAAGACAAAAAGACAGCGATGTCCCGGCACAGAAAAACATTCAGAATTTGTTTGAAAATGGGTTGTTTTGCACAAGTTTTGCAAGATTTAGGGCAGAAATTGAGGCCTGTGCCTTTTAATAAGGAGTTTGCAGACTGTTGAGCTCAAACATTTGTCTCGTTAAAAACGTAGGATGTTTTCGCTGCACTTTTTATTGACATACATGGATTTAATGAGATCAGCCTCCTACACTATTTTTTTGGAATAAGCCCTCGTGCAAAATCGAGACAAATTCATTTTTAAGAAAAATAAAACACTCAGATATTCTGCTTGTTTACTCAGTTGAACATTTGTATTTTCTAATGTGTTCTGAGTAAAAACATGACCTGCTTGTTTAATGCTTTGGTAGAAAACCAATTAGATTTTTGCCGGGGCTGTTATGCTCAATGAGATAAGGCTGGATGTGGGAACTGAGCACCGAACAAAAAAAAAACCCCTGAAATTACTCCTCACAGTTATTCGTCTTTAATTTTCAGGATCAAACATGTGTTCAGGGGGGAGATTCAGGAAAAAACAGCCGCTCTGTGGCAGCAGGTTGAAAAGCATCAGCGAGGCTTCCTGTAGTTCAGGTGTGCTGTGTTTTAGCATTTCAAACTGCTCCGTTTTACGGAGGATAAACTTTAATAAATCACATGAATAGGAGGGAAGCTGAAGAGAAATCATGTCAGAGCTGACCTCCACAGGAAAAAGGAAGAAAACGTCAAGTTAACATTTTGTTCAACATTAGCATGAGTTTTAAATGAGCACAGACTCTGATGTGCAAATGACTTGTTCTTACACAAATGATGTGAAAATCATGTTTCTCCACCTCAAACTGGATTATGTGACAATAATACATCTTAGACACAGCATCATTTTATTAGTCTCACAAACTATGGTTGAGTTCAGGCAAGTCATAGAGGCTCTAACTTTGTTTAGAGTTCTGGTAGTTTTAAGGCTGGTTTGGGAAAGTCATTAGTTGTGGTTTAATGTCATTGATTATACTTTTAAAGATCATCGACAAACAAGGTCAAAGTTTAAACTAATGTCTCCCTAAGGAAACTGACAGAGTCTGACGAGGAGACTAATACCACTTTCATAAATGTCCATTAAATATAAGGCTACGGCTACATCGAAAGCCCACTAATTCACACATTATATATTGTTTGTTTAGGGTTCACCCCTGTGAAAACTATTTTACAGGGGTGGATGTCTGTGCCGAACATTTGTCTGACAACTGCACAAAGCTGACAAGTAATTCAACACATTTAATGTAAATAGTGAGCTTTAGAGGAGCTGGTAGTAAGATTTTGTCTCTTTTTGACAGAGCCAGTTGAGCTGTTTCCCTGTTTTCAGTTTTTTTGTGCTAAGCTAAGCTCAACTGGCTGATACCTGTGGCCTTGAGCCAGAGATATACTTACTTTTAACTACGTATTTGCGTGTGCATGATGGCTGCTTCATGTATCCTTCGTTCGTTTGGAGCGTTGGTTGTGCATGTCCTCAGAAATTAACGCTATGTGTCCACAAGATGTAATACACACATCAACAGTATGGGCAGTATAGTGATGTGACACAGTCAGGAATCAGTGGGCAGGTCAGCAGCGCCAACAGTGGAATAAGTTTTAATGACAAGCTAAAAGACCAAGTACGCAATTACTCACATCTGTGAGATGTGTCATTGCCGTTGCACAGTGAAAAATATGCTTGATTTAGGGGTCTTACACATCAACTTTTCCTGCCGTAATCTCAGAATTAACAATTTAGTAACCTGCTTGAGTGTCACCCTGTGTACTGTTAACATCATGCAAATCTGGAGGATCTATCTCACACAGGCTCCGCCCCTTTACAGGACTCATTGGGTAATAGTCTCCTTCGATCACAAGCACGCATTCGCCCACTGAAATTTGCAGAAAACATAGCGGGCCAATCAGGACCTGCCTACTCCTATACGTGCGGTGCCCACAGTATATAAGGAGGCATGTGACATTGTTTGCCATCCTACATCCTCCTCAGCAAACAGCATTGGAGTGACAGGGCCCTTAGGTATGCTCAAGGAAAATTAAAAAGAAGGAAAGGTCATGACGTCAGTGACAGCATTCGAATGGAGCCAGAGTTTGGTGCCACTTCTGTTGGAGTTAATGGGGTGGGCATGGCACTATACTAATATGGTGTTTCACCTTTGACTGAAATCTTCTAACATATTCTAACACCAGATTAAAAACACACATTACATAATGTCGACTGATGTTTTTTATCTAATTGTGTGTTTCCTTGTTATTGGTCTCCAGACAGATCATGGGTCTGTCCGTCAGCTGCATATAACTTATCTCAAGCCCTGGTTTGCTCCAAGAAAGCTAACGCTACCTGCAGGTAGTATTGTAGGCTGAAGATGAACGTGCACAGTCAGATTTAAAACATGAGTCGACATCACGTGATGTGTGTTTTTTAATCTGTTGGAAGGATTTTTCAGTCAAAGTTGGAACAACAAAGATATGATGGGTTTTAGTGTGATGTGCTGTGCCGGCTCCGTTGACCCCAACAGAACTGACGCCAAACACTGGCTCCAATGCAGAAACAAAGTTTTTGCATCAAGCACTGTTACTTATCTTACAATATGTAACCTTCATTGTATACAGTCTGAGTTCTGTGGTGTGCCCTCCAGTGGAATTCGCCATTAACATGTGTAGTACATTGGCAAGTATGTGAACTACTCCATTCATGTCACAGCTGGTTGTCTACGCAAACGTCTTCTTAAAAGTAAGTTGCCAGAAAGCATATCTCCAAAACATGAGCTATTGAAACATGGCTAACCAAGATTTGTGCTGCAACACATGATGTCTGTCCATGTAGAAATGGAGCTGGGTCTGAATCAGTTAAATCAAAAGACGGAATAAAACTCACACACACATGCACACACAGTGAGTAAAATCTGTAAACTCTGTTACTACAGCACCATTAGGCCAAATGCTCCAACTGAAAAAAAAAATCTCTTCAGCCTTCAACGATTAGTTCAAGTCTTGTCATTTCAATGATTTAATCACTGATGCCAAAACGAGTGCTAGATGATTAAAAAATACAGCAATTAACTGCTGATTTGGACGGTCGATACTCTGAGGCACTTTCCTCAAAATAGCCAGTTTGTCTCAGAGAGCCGCTGTTAGATGTGGGGAAAAAACAGAGCGATGGAAAGAAAGCTGAGAAGCATTCAGAGTGCATATGTGATACCATTTTCTTTTTGTGACTCTGTGCTTTACTGAGAGCTTCGTGTCCAGCATGTGTTTTTATACCAAGTAGAGAAGAGGTTTCATTAATGATTGTTTGAGTGCTTTGGATGTGTCCTTTTTAAACATTACTATTACAAGAGCACAGTTTTATCCAGAGTGCACTCAGGCCTACAATTTTCAGAGTTGGAGGCTAAATAAATTGTAGCTTTCTATGAGGTTTTCAATGAAATAAAATAAAGTTCAGTCCAGATTTTGGGTCTCCTGCATCTGGAACAACAATATTGCCCCATCAAAAACAAAAGACAAAAATCAGGTGCTGGTATAAAAGGTTAAAATGTCACTAAAATCAGTTCAGATACATGAATACACTCAACACAGTTCAATCTCTTTGATCAGTGTCCATGGCTTCTCAATGTCTGCATGGGGTTTTTTTTCTGCAGAGCTGATTTGAATGGCACGCACATTTTAGAGATCACTAGGGACTTATGTAATCAAAAACTGTTTATTTGGCTCTTCCTTCAAAAGGAAATGCTTCCAACAGCAGCCAAGTTGAGCATTTTTTTTCACACTTGAATGGTTGAGATTACATATTCCCAGAACATTTGCAAAACAATTTTTGATAACTTTTCAACACTTTTCCCTCGGCACTAGTCCATGCTGTTTGATTGCTTCCAAAAAAATGGCAGACCGCAGGATCTAATGGACATCTCCATCTCCTGCAGGACTGTTCCTAAGACTCTGAGGAAGACCAAGGTGATGGAGATGAAAGGCCGGCGGGTATTTGGAGTTCCTCTGCTCCTTAGTGTCCAGCAGACAGGAGAGCCACTTCCGCCCAGCATCCTCAGAGCACTGGTCTACCTGAGGACAGAGTGTTTGGACCAGGTACAGACCGCAAGAGGCCTGTGGTGATTTTAGAAACAGTAGGAGGTGGTGTTGGACGTGACAAGATGCAGAGTAACTTTCTAATGAATTCATTTTAGGCGGTGACATCCAGTCCAAAAAGTTAGAGAATGTGAAGACCATTTTTATTATAATACGTTTTTGTTTGATTTTGTGTTGTGTTCTTTCGCAGGTGGGTCTCTTCCGGAAATCAGGGGTGAAATCTCGCATCCAGTACCTCCGTGAGATGGTGGAGTCTGACCCAGATGGCGTTACGTATGACAGTCAGTCTGCATACGACGTGGCCGACATGGTGAAGCAGTACTTCAGAGACCTGCCGGAGCCCATCTTCACCAGCAAACTCTGCGAGTCCTTCCTCCACATTTACCAATGTGAGCACTTACTTTTGTTATCATGTGACTAGCATTGAGAAGTTAGCATTTCTACTTGAGTAAATTTACCTGCTCATTTTCACAACTAATCGATTAATCATATAGTCTATTGAGTATCCAAAAAATGTTATAAAAAATGAAATCACAAGTTCCCATAACCCAAAATGACATCTTCTGCTTATTCTGTCCAACCAGCAGTCCATTCTGACAGACATTTTAATTTATTATCATGAATGACAAAGAATAGCATCAAGTTCTCACATTTAAGAAGCTGAAACCAGCAAATTTGACACTTTTGCTTGAAAAATGACTGAAATGCTTTGTCGACTATCAAAGTAGTTGAGTAGTAGTAGGTTTATCATTGCAGCTCTAATGCTAACATGCTAAGATGTAGCTATTAGTTGCTAAATACTAGCATGTAGTCATGTTTGTCTGTTAACATGTTAGCATGCTATGCTGATACAGCTAACATGTATTACCAGCTAAAATGTTAAACATTTCTGTACATAGTAAACAATAGCATGTTAGCACTCTAAGGTGCATTCCGACAGTATGTGAGGCAAATAATCACCATTAGCATGAATGTGACTGTTGTGAAGCTAGCTAGCAATGTACACACCACTCTGAAAATGACCCACTTATTTCTGTATGTTTGTTTCTGTGTAAATTGAAGTCATAAAACTTACGAATAAACCCCCATTTTTCCCAAAGTTACACAGCACAAATGCTTGTCTTTATATGCAGACATCTAAAATTATCTTTGCATTCAATCTGAACACCAAGTCAATGAATTTGCTTTATTTTCTTGTCCAAGTTCAAAACCAAGCAAACGGCATAACTCAAATAGTAACATTTCAGCTCTCTGCTTGCAGATTTTCCCAAGGATCAGCAGCTGGTTGCAGCTCAGGCGGCCATCTTGTTGCTTCCTGACGAGAACAGGATAGCGCTGCAAACACTGCTGTTCTTCCTGCGGGACGTGGTGGCCTGCGTGGACGAGAACCAAATGACTCCAACCAACATTGCAGTCTGCCTGGCGCCGTCGCTTTTCCACCTCAACACCCTGAAGAGAGACGCCAACGCAACCAGGTGAGCTGAGACCACAGATGCTTTCTGAAATATTGTGAGGGAAGCATCAGTTATTTGTTCAGTTTTCTTTCTTTCTTAGATAAACTGAGGTGACATCTTTCAAACGAAGGATTTTTTCTTTCGGCACACACCATCTCAGTAAGAGCGCATGTGGTGTCTGATGCACATTGTCACAGTTACATAAGTCTTAACAGCAGCACCATTACATAAGGTCTCTGATGTTAGGTGTGGAGTCCACTCGGCGTCTCTCTTTAATTAGATTTTGTACCATAAGAACATGAAGATCATAACAATTTAAATATTTTCCAAATAGCTGGCTCATTAACTGCAGGTTGGTAACATGATATTTCATCTGGAGTTTATTTTCTGACAACGTGCTGTGCTTTTCATTTCATTTTTGGATGTCGTCTTTGAACACATCACTAAGGACAGTTTGGACAAATAATAAAACTGACACAGTGCAGTCTAGGAGTTCATTTTTACAACGTACTGAGATTAATTCAGACCAACAACTGGCCGCAGGATGAGATACCAATCTAAAAACATAAAGTAAAATAAAGATGACAGACTTTTTACTGTAGTTATCAAGCTAAAACATGCAAAACCACTGTTATAATGCTTTGAAGGAAAATTTATTTTGTTACAACTGGGTCTAGTTTCTTCAGTTTTAGTAGTTTAGTAGTTCAGGTAGCCATCATTCCTATCAGTTATTATAATAGTTTACTTACTGAGTTAATTAGACAGAGTCCAGCAGATGATTGAACAGGATATCACTGAATTCTGTGCAAAGATAAAGCTGAAAGAAATACCAAACACTGTCTCATTTTGTTAACTGCTTTATACTTGGCTTTGGCTCCAGGCTGCGACTCCATCACGGTTCACTTTTAAACCTCAGCCTCTGATTTAGCTCCAGATCCTGACTTTACCTTTGATTTACACGTGCATGTGTGTCTGAATGTGTGTGTTAGCTGTAACCCGAGGCAGACTGCCATTTAGGTGCCATAGAAACATGTGTTTCTTCCTTCTTTTGTTGCTTCAATAGACGTCATGTTTCCAGAGTTCTCAGTTCTCACACAGATGACATCGCCTCTGGATCAGATCCAGCTGTTACACTCACACTTTCTCTGTGTAATGAAAAGCTGTCAGCACAGTTTACATAGGGAGCACATTACATAACCTCCATCAATTTTCATCTGGCCTCGACTTCACTCCCTGATATGAAAGATATTTTCTGTCTGCTTCTTTAGCTGAGGATCCTGCTGGGCTGGGAGTTAGAAACGGGAAGGAAAACAGAGAGGGGTGGCACAGAGAGAGGAGTGATAGGGGTGATAGCACGAGGGGACAGAGTGAGACAGTTGAGAATGATAATGGCTATACAGTTGATGATGTATTTTTAGGGTGTGAACTTAATTATTAGGAGACACTAGGTCCCATCAGTGTCTGCAGACCATTTATCTGAGTTCATACTGCAGATGCACATTCACTGTATGTTTTGCATGAGTCGGGGGGGACGGGGGGTTCTCATATCACAGCAGTGGTTACGGTTGTGATGGCATAAGGATTTCATGGTTCAATAATTGTCGCAGAGAATTTCACAGTTTAGAAGCAGAAGATATATTTTATTAATCTGCAAAGGGAAACTATTTTTTTTTCACTCTGTTGTCATATACATACACACATGCACAAACAGGACCTGTACATGCAGAGTTGTCAGAGCTAGTGGGCTGCCCTGGACAGGCGCCCTGTGCAGTTGGGGATTTGGCGCCTTGCTCAAGGGCACTTCAGTGGTACCCAGGAGGCAAGCTGGCACCTCTCAGGCTTCTAGTCCACGCTCCATATTTGGTCTGCATGGGGACTTGAGCCAGCATCCCTCTGGTTCCCAACCCAGGTCTCTATTTTCAGTTGAACAAACACTTAATTATAATTGAATGGTGCATTTCTTTGGGACTATTTTCAGCGGCGGAATAATCCACATTTTGTTTTCTTGTGAGTATTTGGGACAGCAGGATGGTGTATGTGGGTTTGAGTCTAAATAAACTACAGTGTGCATGTTCGTTATAATGAAGGAACATGTCAGCCGGCGCTGCTGTGTGGCTCATTGATGTGCTCTTTGTAGTTTTTGGAGAACAATAGAGTTCTATGGCACAGAAGAATAAGATATATCAGGCAGTATTTGTGAAGAGATACCAAGCGGCAGCATCCTCAAGGCTGAAAAACGAAGCCAACACAGAAATGCCAAGAATGAAGTTCCTTGAATGGCCACTTGAGTCTGGCTTCAGTGAGTCCCTATAGACCTCCATGTTAAAATGCCTCACTTTACAGCAGAAATAAACATGTTTACAGCCTGGATGGTGGCGGCCAGATTAATGAGTGACATCATGCTGACTATGTCTGTTGTCTTTGTACAGTCCGTGGTAGATACAATGAGCGTTGGTTCAATCTCTCCTTCTTCCCCTCCTCTCTCCCTCTTTAGCCTTTTGTTTCTTCTCTCGCTACATATTTTGTCATTCATCTTATTTCCTTCAACCCTCATCTTCTGCTGTTTTATCTGTGATCCTTCTTTTCTCCCTCCACCCTCACATCGTCTCTGTCGTCCACATTTCTCTTTCATTCTGCTCATCTTCCTCCCCTGATATCCCCCTCATATCTCCTCCTCCTCTTTGTTTTCTCTTCTCAGTCTTGTAATCATTCTCCTTTCACTATCTCCTCTTCCTCCTGTATTTTCCTCCCTTCCTTTCATCTCCACCTCTTCCTTTTTCCATTTTGGCTCCTTTCCTCCCTTCAGGCTGACTGGACAGTAGATGGAAATGACATAACGACACAATCAGCACTTTGTGCCTCCCGTCTCCTGGAAGCCAAAGTCCCGGCCTGT
>NC_065508.1:3729534-3742445 GCF_006386435.1 Epinephelus moara | reverse complement strand
GCACCACCCCTCCCCCCCATAAATAATGAACAGTCCCTTAATGTATTTAGATTACCCCTTTACAAAGCAGCTTTCATTGTCAGTGTTTGCACATAGCAGAGGTTGGCGTTATAAAAGATTAAAACACTTATATGGAATAAAGCATTTAGAGAGCAGACGTGACGCTTCACACAGCAAAAGCCAGATATTTACTCAGCGGCTGTTGCTTTGGCCTTCATGTACAAACTAAATTGATTATGGGCCCAGTTGCATTGGGATCTGGGGGGTGCTTATAGCGTCAGCTGGACTGTTTCCTGGGAAACCTGATTGTTTAAAAGGTTTATTTCACGTTTACACTCCTCTGTACAGTTTGGAGGAGTTGCAAAAGACAGATTATTAATAAAATGGTTCAAATTGAAGCAGCAAAGGTCGAGATATCCTGACTGTTAGTCCCTGATATTGGTTAAGCTCCAATAGCAAAGCTCCTACACATCCTGTAATACAGCCCAGCAGTGCCTATCGTCAGACCTTTGCTGCCTGGTTAACGCTCTTAACCTTTGAAACTTCACACTCCCAGTTTTTAATGCAGGTTTTCTGTTGAGAATTACACTTCAAACTAATAGAAACTTTGTGACATTGCTATGACTTTGGAAAGTAACCTCATGCATGATACAACTGATAGACTGGCTCTGTCCATCTACCACCAAACACCACCAACACCACCACTGCAGCTCACGCATTAGCACATCGCATCTCGTCAGTTTAATCTGTTCACAAACAGAAATGCAAACATATCAATTAGTGGCTTGTGTCGGAACTATTTCTTGTTAAACAACAGCAGCGTGCAGAGACTTCAGTCTTGTCTTCGCAGTTAGGGTTGCTCGGTCTGCTACCATCGTACCTGTGCAGAGACCAAAACGAAAACCTGTGCACACCAACCACATCTGGCGTTCTGCACCATATAGAGCCAGAGATGCAGCACAGAAGTGGTGGCCAGATGGATACACTGCTATTGGGCAGGAAATATATCATTTTGGTGTTTCTGTTTATGCATGGATTAAACAAGTGAGAGAAAACAGGTTAATTAGTGAGTTTTAGAGTTGTGTTAGTGGGTGTATTATTGCACTTTGGACAGAGTCAGGCTAGCTGTTTCCTCCTGCCTCCTGCTAAGCTATTCACATCTTGAGACATGAGCTTGATATTAATCATCTGAAATGAGTATTTATTGTGGTTTCAGTCACTCAGTCAACACTTGATGGTAACTTAAAAAGACTTCTTGTTGCCATGCCACCATTATCACTCCTGCTGCTTAAAAGTCTAAATGAATGCAGCATGTTCAAGCTCATTATCTGCGGAAAATTGAAAAGTATTCAGGGTAATTAACTAATGAAGAGGAAACAGACAAGATAGAGATAATTTTAGAACAAAAAAAAAAGAAAACACTTAATCACAGAAGAACTCCTGGAACATTCAACACGAGAGACTGGTTATATGTCTGTGAAAGGATCAAAGTTTCCATCATCTCTCTGCTCTGTACAGCTCGACGCTTTCTATTCAGTGCTGCAGGCGAGCTGGCTTTAGTGCTTCTGTGTGATGAAGCCAATGTGTTACCAAACGTCCGCTGTGCTGGAGTGTCCTTGAGCAAGACGTTAAATCCCTGTCAGATCCAGCAGTGCTGATGTGAAGCTGAGCTGGGCTTTTTTTTTCTCCTCCCTGTGGAGCAGAGAAACAATAGAGATCAATACGGTATCACTGCCTTTTTATGAGAAATGTCTGAACTGGCAGAACTGAGGTTAAAATCTAAAAGAAAAAGTCTGTGAAGTATCTGAACTGACAAAGGGAGCTGGAGATAAATGGCCAGTGCGCTTGCTTAATTTGAAAAAATGTCAGATCGATTTATTAACCAAAGAAATGTCTGAGATTTGTAAAACTGATTTGGTCAAAAGCTTTAGAGAAACATCTTGTATAATGTTGGAGATGCAGTCACGTGACAGGAAGGACACAAAGCAAGTATACAAGAATTGATCACTTTGCCCAAAGTCCATTCTGATAATACTGCAAAAAGGGGGAAAGCAGTGCAAGCTCTGCAGCCTTCACAGCTGCAGAGCTGCTCGGCGCTGTCACGGTTTGAGGTTTGTCTCCCAGTGGACTGCATAAGCTACAAGTACACGGAGGCAAGCTACAGATCTGTCAAAGCAACCATGTTTATCTGACGCTGTGTTTACCCAGCAACACCAGTCAGGGATTACATCCAGAAACACACAAGCATTTAATTCATCACCACTTAAATTCTTCATCTGACTTCACTCTGACACAATTACAGGGTCGTTGTTAAGTAGATTTGTGTGTCAGGGAATCTAATTAGAGCTGATTCTGAGGGTGTGCTTTTGATAACTCCTCCTAAGGCTCCATCATTCATCAACAAAGTGAATAGTGGTATTTTAACAAGAAAAACGGATGCATCCCAGCTCTGAAAGGTCTGATATGAATTGCTAATTAACCTTCGCCACAGAACCGCAGCCACACATCAGCACACGCTATGAATAACGACTAACCTTGTGTGACTTTTAAAGAGGAGATGAGTGACGTGTGCAGGATCTCAGAGGGGTTGTAGCGTCTCAGGTGCAAAGGGAGCGTGGAGGTTTCAAATCCGGCTGCTAACCTTTACTGAGTGTCAGCCACTTGTCTTTCCGCGGATACAGTCGGCTCAGAGACGAGTGCTCCTCTTCGCTGCATGTTCTCTCAGATCTGACCTGGAGCGATGAAGAGCAGGGTTATCACAAGGCTTTGTGATGTCTTTTATTGAAGGATAATATCGTGACTTTTACTCTCAGAGGTTTTCAGGCGCTGATTCATATTCCTGAACATTATGAAGTGTCTTTTGCCCACCCAGGGTCAAATTCTCAGCTGCCTACTGCATTCAATTTGATACGTGATGATTATCTGGGCTGCAGAGGTGCCAATCATGAAGATGGGATGACTGGTGATTGCTGGCAGAATTTGGTTTTATACAATCAGCGCTGCAAATAATGACTATTTTCACTATCAAACGATTTATTAATTATATTTTATACTTTAATCTAGAGCCTCCCCATCACAGTGTTCCAGAGGCCAAGGACATGTTCTCAAAATGGCCTGTTTCTGCAGTAATTTTCCATACTTCTGGTCATGTGGTGGATTTCATACGTTGCGGTGTAGAAGTAGTTTGTTATTTTAACTAAATTGGAGGACTTGAAGACACATTATGGAAGCCATCTGTTGATTTCACACAACTTGTACTGCATGTGCCAAACCACTGTTTTCAGATTCAGCTGTGGTTTGATATGCCTAATGTGCGCCATATCATTTACACTGTTAATGTTATGTGTAAACCTAAGGCAACCCAGCCACTCTTCCGTACCCTCACTCTCCTTAGCTGAGCAAATAACCACATTCACTGTTGCATAAATTATGCATGTTTAATTTTTGCCTCCAGTCCTCATTTCTGTACTGTGACCATCTCTGTGCTCTGCCCGCAGGAGGAAGAGGAACGTGGGAAGCGTCAAGTCCTCGTCCTCGGTCTGGACGGGGCCGGGAAGAGCAGCATGTTGCAGGGTTTGACCCCAGGGGAGGCAGCGGCTAAGAGAGGCCGCTGCCGGCCCACCCGCGGCTTCAACTTCATGAGCCTCAACGCCCCCGCCTGCCAGCTCGACTTCCTGGAGAGTAAGACTCCTTTTATCCCTTGAAATCAAACACTGCGGGCTCTGTGTGGAGTCTTGAAGGCATTTATGTTTTATAAAATAGCATGAAGCAGAGAACTGAAAAGTGCTTTTACTGCTCTGTTCAGTACAGTTGGCCATTTGTTTCATTTAACTCGCACTGTATCACTCAACTCCACAGAGATGCAGTTTGAAGTGCAGGTGGTGGGGGGCTGAGAGTCTGAGTCAGCGACTGAAAATGGCCTCGAAATGTGCCTGTTTTGTTATTAGCTATGATATGAACATGCTCATGATTAGAATATATAGCAGTTAGCATGCTAATGTTATCTATATAACCTACCTGCAGTTAAGTTAACATGCTAACATTTAGACTTTATTCAGCACAAAACATTTGTGGGTGTTCTGATGTGTGTCAGAGGCTGTCGGTATGTGGCTCTATTTTTAAAGGTAGTCATCAACTAATTCTGTCATGAACTTAGTCACTCTCTTTTAGCTCTATTTTTGGTCTCTACCAATGCCTGAGGAAAATATCCGTCACTTTAGCTGCTAAATGCTCCGCTGTGGTCACCAGCTAGTCTCTCACTGTATCTGTCTGCTGTTTGCTGCTAAGCAGGTTGTGTACAGTGGGTTTTCAGAGCCTTCACAGAGGCAAACTCACTATAAAGCTTATAAAGTCTAAGTTCATCAGTTCATTGAGTTCATCACTATGAGCGATGCTTTTCAAATTGTCATATGATAAGCCCCTTTTACACTGCCAGATTTTCAGCGAATGTTGGGCCATTTTGCCGGCAAGCTGCGAGCGTTTAGACACACAGAGCCGGATTGGCGAGTTGATCCGAGGTGCCCAGTTTTCCACCGCACAGGGTAGACATATTGACGGAACCTTTTTGGTTTAAAGAGAATGAGGCGCCCTTCCGCCACGGGAGGGGCTGTTGAAGACTTGTGGGAGGAGCTGTTGATGACGCTGCACATGTGACCCACTGTTGGTGGGTAAACAGGAAACAGCTGATAGCAGGAATTAGCGAGCAGCTAGTAGCAAGAGGGAAACGCAAACCTGACAGACACTGTAAAGATGAGCAACTGGGGAGACAAGGAATTGCGCGCCCTCCTTGTCCTCGCAAACGAAGAGGCCATTAACCGTCAGATGACGGGGACGGTGAAGAACAGACTGATTTATGAGAGAATCGCCAAAGGACTGACCAGCCGCGGCTTCCCTCCCACGTCACTGTTTACGTCACATGCTGAGCTACACGTTTTGTTACTTGCTCACGCCCCCCATTTCCCCCGAAAAAGCGCACATTCTGTATAAACAAAAGTAGGTAGGCGGCATTTTGCTGCACTCCCCGATTTTGTTTTTATACTGCCAATGCTGAAAAAAGACTGATTGGGCTTTCCTGCAAATTTGCACAACTCCTGTTTAAAAGGGCTATATATTGTTATTAAAACTACTGTAGGTAACTTTTGTAGAAATACAATATTTGCTGAAACTGTCACTTATGATGACAGTAGCAAATGATAATGGCTGGCTCCTCCTAGTGCTCCTAATGGCATTTGAAAGACTCCGCCACACCTTACCAAAATCAACCAATCAGAGCCAGGAGGAGTGTCTAACGTATGTCAGTCACTGTTTGTGCACATGCTGCACTGCCAACACCAGCATACATGACAAAGCCATAAAAAATATACTGAGCTGGACTGAGTGAGAACATGCACAGGAGAGTGACTGACACCATGTTAGAGACTGGTTCTGATTGGTTGTTTTCATTCAGGTGCAGCAGATTATTGGTGCATGATTTTCTCACAAATGATCTGGCCCATATACTGCTGTCAGAACATAGCGACAGTTTCAGCAAATAGGACAAAAACTTATTTCTTATAGAAGTTACCTACTTTTAAACATTAAACAAAATACAGATTATAACAGCTTTAAAAGTTTGGAAGTAACTTAGTAAGTTTGATTTGAACGTTGGAGTGAACATGAAGGGAGATTCAGCTCACGTCAGCTCGGCCGATACAGATTTCAGTTCTTTGCCTCCCATCTCCTCCATGAAAGCTGGCTGCATCCATCACTGGGAACACAGAGGCTATCTCTGACGCTTGCTATATTGTCCTCATTTGTTCAGTGACTGGGGCTTCTGCTTGGCATCAAAGTATTATGGAAGTTAACACTCAAACCTGTTACGGAAATCCTTAGAAGCTGCAACCGTGACCTTGTGTCACAGATTTGGCTGTATTTTAATAAACCTGTGGGAGATCAAATTATGCGCATCCAAACAGCAGCGGTAGGTGAGTCCAGTTAGACTGTATTTACATACAAACTCATGAATCCTGCCAATTAGCATTCCACTGAAAGCCACTGCGCTGCACTAAAAATAACATAAATCACTTCGCTCTGCATTCAGACCGTCTTGAGTGTGAGACGCTCAGCTGCAGTCGGCCTCAGAATGAGGTTCTGTGGATGTATTCGGAGGAAAGTGTCACGCTCGGCGGCTGATTTATTCATGATCTGAACACAGAGATCGGTGGGCGCCAAGAATCCCTTTCTCATCTCTGAAAGTAAGAGGAACACATGTCACCGCCCACTCGCTCTGAGTACTTCAGTGGCCCAGTGCAGTTAATGTTGGAGTCTTTGTCTGGCTGACATTGACGCAGAGGCATGTTGACAGCTTAGTGCACACTAACACACATCAGGAGCAGTACAGTGCGCAGGGACCGACAAGTTCTCCTTATGAAGTGCTCTGGAGAAATCCAGCTAACAGCCTTTAAACTCTAAATGAAAAGATGCAGATCAGATCAGTTAGAGAAGTACTTTAAAGCACGGAGCAGCTGACATGTGAGTTTGTGCTAACGGGAAGTGAAAAACAGCATCGGGAAGAAGTTCCTTATATTTTACACAAACTGTGCATTTAGTTGGGGCCCACATTCCTCCTGAATACACAGTCTAGTAGTTTGCTGTTAACTTGATTTGAGGAACTCTCTCAACTCAAGCTCACAAACTAACATTAAGGATGCCATTAAAGGAATACTTCGCCCCCCAAATGACCATTTGTATATCAGTTACTCACCTCATGTTACACTGAATTTTGGAAAAGGAGGTCCACGTTTAACAACAGCAAGACTGTATTATAACACCTATAATCCAAGTCTCATTTATTGAGTCTTGAGTATGCTCAGTAATTCCCACACAGACAGACCTTTATGACAGGAAACTGAAACAAAGTGAAACTTAATTTGTGCTCTCTACAAAGCCAGACTCCATTGATGAAAACAGTCATTTTACCTCACTTAGAGCTGCTGGTCTACCACCGCCTGGCTTGATAGTTTGTGTTCTTGTGCGACTTTGGTGAATCCAAACTAACCCTTCAAAACTCCAAAGTCACACAATAACACAAACGAACTACCATTTGAGGCAGCAGTAGACTAGCAGCTCCCGTGTTAAACAAGCTAAAATTACTGTTTATGTTAATGGAGTCTGTTTCCCATCAACTCTGTATACACAAACAGTCATTTTAGCTTGTTTAATACGGGAGCTGCTAGTCTACTGCTGCCTCAAATGACAGTTTGTTGTCTTATTGTGGGACTTTGGTGTTTTAAAGTCTTAGTCTGGATTCACCGAAGTCGCACAATAACACAAGCTATCAATCAAAGCAGTGGTAGACCAGCAGCTCCAAGTGAGTTAAAATTACTGTTTTTGTCTGGCTTTGAAGAGAGCACATTTAAATTTCACTTTACATTTAGTTCTACATCAGAAAGGGCTGTGTGTTTGAGAAGTATTAAGCATACGACTGGATAAATGAGACTTGGATTATACTGCACAAGTTGTGTGAGTTTGTAAACTGATGTTTTCAGTAACCTATGACAGGATCTCGGGGCGCAGCCGGGGGGAGGAAGGGGTCCGGTTTGGGGACCTCAGAATTGCATCCCTGCTTTTCGCAGATGATGTGGTTCTGTTGGCTCCATCACACTGTGACCTCCAGCATGCACTGGAGCGTTTTGCAGCCGAGTGTGAAGCAGTTGGGATGAGAGTCAGCACCTCCAAGTCTGAGGCCATGGTCCTCTGTCGGAAACCGGTGGTTTGCCCTCACCGGGATGGGGGAGTTACTGCCTCAAGCAAGAGAGTTCAAGTATCTTGGGGTCTTGTTCACGAGTGAGGGTAGAATGGAGTGTGAGATGGATCGGCAGGTCGGTGCGGCTTCTGCAGTGATGCGGGCGCTGCGCTGGTGCATCGTGGTGAAGAGGGAGCTGAGCCAGAAAGCAAAGCTTTCAATTTACTGGTCCATCTACGTCCCAACCCTCACCTATGCTCATGAACTCTGGGTAGTGACCGAAAGAATGAGATCGCGGATACAAGCGGTGGAAATGAGTTTCCTCTGTGGGGTGGCTGGGCTCAGCCTTAGAGATAGGGGGAGGAGCTCGGAGTAGAGCCGCTGCTCCTACGTGTCGATGGAGTCAGTTGAGGTGGCTGGGGCATCTGATCAGGATGCCTCCTGGGCGCCTCCCGCTGGAGGTGTTGCAGGCACGTCCCACTGGTAGGAGGCCCCGGGGCAGACCCAGAACACACTGGAGGGATTACATAACTCGTCTGGCCTGGGAACGCCTTGGGGTCCCCCAGGAGGAGCTGGAAAGTGTTGCTGAGGAGAGGGACGTCTGGGGTGCTTTGTTCGGCCTGCTGCCCCCGCGACCCGGCTCTGGATGAGCAGATGAAAATGGATGGATGGATGGATGGATCCATTTTTTGATTGTGAATTGTGAAGAGGTTTTTTCACAAACTCAGTGTAAAACAGGGTGATTGATTGATTGAAATACAAATGGTCATTTGCGTGTGGAAGTACTAGTCTATCCATACTACTTTATATGCTGTCAGGTATACAAAATGTTCAGTGTTTGCAGTTTTTTAAAAGGAGCAGATCAGTTTCACAGGTGTCAGCTTTTCAGCAACAGCACTACAGACCCAGCTCTTCTCTTGTTCACTTCGCCTGCACACAATCTAAAAAAATGCTGGATTTAAACACTGGTTTTCCCTGAGGCAGAAAGCAAACACCTTAGAGATTTGAAGAAGCAGGCTGCTGCCAGATAACAGGTAAAAAACAAAGTGTTTGTATTTCCCCACTGAGGATTGCGCTGAGATAACGTATGGAGCATTAAGGTTACAGAAACTTAAAATCAATAGGTAGACAAACTTTGACACAACACCAGAATGCCACTGGATGCATGTCTTGGAATTGAAGAGATTTGGGGGTCAAAGTAAATTCTAGTTGAACTTTGGCTGCAAAACTTGGAGTACACTGAACCAAACCCAGTGTGTGGCACTCTGGTTTGTGCAGCTGCTCAGAACATGCAGCCACAGTGCCCACTGAAAACAAAGCGGAGGTAGTTTTGTACTCAGGACCACAACTTAGTACAACATACACACACAGCCACATCATTGACACCCGCATGACTCAGTATCTGTTGTGTGTGTGTGTGTGTGTGTGTGCATGTGGGTGTTTATCTAATAAGGTGGCCTGTAGAGCAGCAGGACGAGCGTCCCGCTGAGCTCCCTCTGACTATAAAACACAAGCTGAGCGTGCGGTCCACCCTCTGTACTATATCAGGTAAACAGGTATTTATTGCTGCCACATCACATCAGCTAAAGCTACATCACTACCCAGTTTCCTAGCAACATTCCCCATTAAGTCCAGCACTAATGAATTCTCGCTGAGCTGTGCCGCGCTGAATTCGGAGGCGGTGACGACCTGAAGTTGTACCCGCCGGTATGTGAGCAGTGAATCGTTTGGCCACAGAGCACCGTCGGTCATTATAGCCGCAGGTCACCTCTTCTACACAGCACACAGCAGGATTGTGGGAAGTTAAAGCCTTCACTTATGTTATGAAACTTTCCCCACCACTGACGCTGGTAACTGAATTTTGTTTTTTATCAGACGTGTCCTGTGACTGTGTGGGGTAAAACGAGTGGGTACTGAAGTGTCGCAGGATGTTTCGACAAGCTTTTTTTTCTGAGTTAGACTGGACCATATGATGCCATTTTATAACAGCACAATCAAGTCAGTCAGAAATCAGTTTTAGTGACTCAGTGAACCATTAGTCCACAGAGCAGGACTGATAATTGTGTAAACAAGTGACACGGTCCTCCAAAACCCACGAGCTCTCAGATCTGACCTCTCTATGTTTTAATCTAGTCACAAAAAATGGAGCAGTATCTCTTTTGTTATGTTTTAAAGGCCCAAATGAAATATGTCCTCAATTATTAGGAGGTGAATCACACACACCTCAATACACATACAAACCCTGCAAAAAAGTAGTGCTTTTGTGTACAGAAACGAAGAGTACAAACCCTTAAAAAAAGAAGAAAAAACAAGCTGCAGTTATATTTTGCTCAAAGCCTCGTTGACATATGATATCCGCAGGCAACAAGATGGAAAAAAACGAATCAGACCAATTTCCCCAGCAGGGAAATGTGGATATAAATAATGGCTAAGTGCCGTCTTTGCTTATTTCATCCCTCAGTGAAAACTAGATTAGTGATTTCATTCGGTGCGGTGCACATCTGAAATGAATCTGTGTCCAATTTGGTTAAAGGGGGAGTGCCAGCTTATCTAATTCTACCTATTGATCTGCCCATTTATTTATTCAACTGTCAAGTCTTCTTTTTTCTGACTGTAACACAGAGGACACTGACAGAAAACATCTGCCACACTGAAATGCCCCTGAGCAAGGCGAGCAGTCAGGGCTGTGTGCCTTTTCTTTGGCGACAGTTTCTTTTATAAGAATCAAAAAAAGAACATGACATCAGATCCTGTTTATCTCTGTTTCTTAAACTCTTATTTAAGCATGGAAACCACCGCTAAGAACAGCGGCTGAGTCACAATGGACCCTGATTGCTGTTCAGATACACCATAACAGGCTGATAAGACTTGTTATAAGATCATCAAAGTCATCCACTTGTTTCCAAACAACATTATCTTGCATAGAAACACGTAACAGCTGTAGAAACCAGATATATGAGCTGCTTTCAGAATTATGCATTGAAATGTACAAATCTGTCCACATGGAAAAAACAAAGCCAAAAATGTGAAGATATTTATGGGGACATTTCTGCTTTTCTTCACCAAATGACCAGAGATTTTACCTTACTGGTAACTAACCTACTACAGGACCATGTTGGTGAAACTACAAGCTAAACTCCTCTATGTTTTGGCCTCTTGTCCACACACAAATATATTAGGTCACTGACATGGAGATTTTTGAAAACACCTTCTAAGATAAAGATTTTCAAAGCTCTGGTTACTTGGTATCCATGTGGACATGTAAAGTGTTTGGAAAAGGATGATGTCATGTCCTCAGATAGGGATGCATGGCCATTGTGGCTTTATTGTATGAACATGCACCTGAAACAACAACAGTGGACACCTGGTTTGTTTGTTTGATTTAGTTATTTAATCAGGAAGATTGAAAATCTCTTTTAAAAAGAGAGACCTGGCCATGACTACTATACACCTTCACTCTGTATTGCTGCACCACTTCACATACGAATGGAGGCATGTGCTGCCCCTAGTGTTTTTCAGTCCACCTCAGTGTCTGTGGGTTAAAGTCCACCAGAAACAGTCTTTCATGTAACCTTTATTGCTACTTACTGGCCTGGCAATCACTGGGAGACGTTTTCGATTTCTAGTGTGGACAGAAATATTTTGTAAAATGAAGGGCAGGGCAAAAATATCCGTTTTCATAATTCAAATGAATGCATATTTTGAAGATGATCAATTTAAGTTATGTTATTCAGGCAATTCTGTGAGGCAGCTTTTAAGGGCTTTCATGTCTCACTTGGACTTGAATACCAGCACCTAAACACATCATGCATTTGAGAGTTGGAAGATTTTATGAGTCTGAAAAGTCCACACACAAATGTAACAACAAACAGCATATCAGTTGTACATGTTATTACCATAGATTAATGAACTCCAAGTTGGAAATATACGCTGTATGTGGAGTACTTTAAATTTATTCTAGTTGGGTGGTATTTATATGTGTAGACAGGAAAATGCATTTTGTGATCATCATAGCGCCCTGCAATAGTCTGGCAACCTGTCCAGGGTGTACCCCGCCTCTCGCCCAGTGTCACCTAGGATAGGCTTCAGCCCCCTAACAGGATAAGCGGTTACAGACAATGAATGAATGAATGAATCATCACCATACATTATTTGCAAATTGTCATACGAAAATGTGTGTCATGAAACACACATTTGTCACAAGTATTTTAAGACTTTTGGCTGAGTTAAACCTCAGTGAGCAGAGCCAAATAAAACTATTTTTCAGAGCCCGAAAACCTAAAAGAAAATCTATCATTTATGAAACATGAATGTTTTCTCCATCGCAGTTGGTGGCGGGGAGGACCTGCGGCGGTACTGGTCGGACTACCTGAGAAAGACTCACGTTCTGGTGTATGTGGTGGACTCCTCTGACAGAAGCCGCCTCCCATTGGCCAAGGCTGAACTGCATCGCCTGCTGAGGGTGCAGCCCCAACTGCCCGTGGTCGTCCTGGGAAACAAGCAGGTAAAGTGACTTAAAACACGGCTAACCATCTTACAAACCTTGTTGTTGTATTTTAGATTTTTAGATGAACCTTTCCTAGCATTCTAGGTAGCCATTGTTTGCCATTAATTTCCTAATCAACAAACATTAGCAGACATCAGGTAAGAACTTGCATCATTTCCACTTAAATTATTGTTATTATTGTGTTACTTAAAGGGCCAGTGTGTAAAATGGGTTGAAAACATTGACATCAGTGGTCAAATTCTAGATTGCAGGGCTCACTTGCTCATTCCTCCCGTCGGGTAAATGACGGTGGCCTCGTAGGGACAAAAAGCCTTGCGCACGAGTTTTTCAGGAGTAGGTCTATCTAGCGACGAGGGGAATGTTTATTTAGAAATCTAAGCCATGTTACGATATTGTAATGAATCCCTCACGAGCAGGAGACCAGAGGAGCGTTCGGGAAAAAGGCCTGTTTATTTGAGCACTCTAAAAACTCCGGTAACACTCCAGGGGGTAAAAGACTCCGTCCCAAACTCTGACTCTTCTAGCGTAACAGACACACTTCATACACACATACTCGTTTACCATACCGAGTGGGCACCCCCTCCACTCTCTGCTCCACCAATCTCCAGCCCGCACACTGACTGACAGCGTAGCCTGTAAACAGAGCTCAGCTGTTTATTTAGCCTAGCAATATCTCCGGAC
>NC_065508.1:3705646-3729479 GCF_006386435.1 Epinephelus moara | reverse complement strand
ATTATACACTTATATAAACATATTAATGGGTAGAATATTCAGATTCAGATTCAGATTGACAATAAACCATGCCAAATATTACACACTGGCCCTTTAACCAAACCAAGTTTTCAAAGTTTGCCAGTTGATATTTATACCATATGGAATATATAGAAACCAATGGCTGCCAAGAACAGTAAAAAAATACATCCAAAAATCTAAAATGGTCAGCATTTGTAGCAAAAGTTAACAGTATACATAGAGAAATGTCTGGTTAAGGTTATAAAACCAACAAAAATACTGGTATGTATGGAAATAATTGGAGCACAATATTGATGAAAACAGAACAATAAACAGTAAGCCATCACACTCTGGTGGACCAGTAAAAATCCTGCAGTCAAAAATGCTACAAAAGTCAAAGTACAAAAACATAATGTCAGATGGGGTCAAAAAAAAATCATGTAGAAGTGCACAAAAAAAGGGACGGATGTGTTGGAGCAAACAGGTACACATTCTGTCTTCATTTATAAAACAGTGATGATCCATCAGACTCCTGAAATAAACATTTCTACATTTCCTCCTGAGCTCATATTTCTTCACCCTGCGAGGCACTTGTGGAATTATACATGACCCTTCGAGGGAAGCAGGAATATTTGTCACATCTACTGTCAGAGCGCCGCAGCTTTCATCCACTCAGTTCTGAGCGCTGCTCGCAATAGTGGCAAAAAAGGAATCTGAGATAAAACTCTTTGCACTCATCATTAAGCTGCAGTCCAGTTGGCTCATGAAGTATATTGTGGTCAAAACATCCAAAGCAAGAGGCCGTTTAAAGCACTACAGGTGTGAAATTAACACCCTCTTTTTCACTACTTTGATCTTCAGAACTAATAAGGAAACTTTGAACATCAAACAGAATACCAAAGAGAGACGCATGCCCTTTTAAACCTATCGCCTGTTGATATGAAAAGGCTACAGAAATACAGATTTTCTTTCAGGTTACACTGGTAATCTTTGATGTCATACATCAAACTGTTCCACGCAATTGCTGTATTTCCCAGTTGGTACGGCTCTGATGATTTGCAGGTTAAAATATATACAGGCATCAACTGGGCTAAATTTGGTAAGATAACGAATCACATTAAAACACAGTCATTTAAATAATGTTGAAAAAGGTTATATGTAACCCAAATATATAACTAGAGTTACTGCTTTGCGGTTGTATGCCCTTGTGAACCAGTCAAGTTGCAGTTACAGTTTACATCCATGTCTGTGAAAACATGAATGCTTCACACACATCTTTCACCCGGCAGCACAGATGATCTGTACAGTTAGCAGTTTCAAGCTGGTCACCCAAGATTTGTTTTGACAATTCAGTATCCGGTCAAAACCTCCCCTTCTGTTCCTGAGTTATGATGTTGAACAATGGCCAGAAAAGTGAGAACATTATGATGTCACAGTGAATTTAACCTTTGGCTTTTTGGATATAGAAAGTCATCACTTTATCATCATATCTAATTAGACATTTGTGGGAAAATTTGTCGAATAGAATGTGAATTCTTGACTTATGGCCAAAGGTGAGGTTGTGAGGTCACAGTAACCTTGACCTTTGACCTTTAACCATCAAATTCTAATCAGTTCATTTTTTAGTACAAGTCGACTATTGTTCCACATTTGAGGAAACTCCCTCAAAGCCTTCTTGAGATATTGTATTCACGAGACTGGGGCGGATGCAAGGTCACAGTGACTTTGACCTTAGACACCAAAATCTAATCAGTTCATGGTTAAGTCCAAGTAAATGCTTCTGCCAAATTTCTCTCTCAGAGATATGGCATTCACAAGAATGAGACAGACGAGGTCACAATGACCTTGACTTTTTCCCCAAAATCGAATCAGTTCCTCCTTGAGTCCATGTGGACTTTTGTTCCCAACTTGAAGAAATTTCCACAAGGTGTTCTTGAGATACCGCGTTCATAAGAATGAGACTGACGGACAGACAGACAGATGGACAACCCAAAACCATAATGCCTCCGGCCATGGCTATCGCCTGTGTGGAGGCAAGAAGAAAAATTCCCTTCTTGACCAAATTTGGCTCTTTTTTTAAAAAAAAGAAAAATGCAATAACCAAGTTAGTGCTCACTGTTTTGGCTTCAACCACTTTTGACAAATCTTGCATTGTTTCCCCTGCAGCTTTGTACTGGCCAACCAGAATTTTCATCATCAAAATGTACCAGCCATGTATCTGTTTGTTATAGCACAGGCAGTTGTTTGTGTAAACAGCTAATCATGTTACGCTCCAAATGAAGGCTGTAGTTTTGGCCAAAATATACTGGGAGTATTGCCCAGTATTGAGTATTGGGAACATGCTTCAGGGTTCTTACACATTTCCATGGACAAAATTTCAATAATTTTCCATGACCTTTTAAGGGACCATATTAAATTTTCCATGATCATTCACAATGTGTAATACGAGCATTGCTCCGTTTAAAAAAATGCAGTACAGTTTAAAAGTACTGGTGTATACATGGAGGGAGAGACAGAACAAGGGGAGATGGTGGTAAATATGTTGTCGCACATCAGCACTGCTACAGAAAATAAATCTGCCCTTATGTTACATTATTATAACAATTTCATTACACACTTTTCCAAAACTTTCAAGGTCTTTCCTAATTCTATGGCTTTCACAGGCCTGGAAAACAAGACTTTTCCAAGTTTTCCATAACTGTGGGAATATGGAAACATTTCATATAGCTTAACAGTGGAGAAGTGTATTTTTTGCAGGATTGGTTTAAGCTTATAATGATAAATCACTGCACACACACCTGTTATGTGTAGATGGATGCTGAATTCCTACAAGTGAAAAAGGTAGTGGATTGTCTTTAAGCAAACCAAAGTACCTTCAAACTTTTGTCATTTTTTTGAGCCTTTAAGAAGAAAAAACAAAAGACTTCTGCCTAAACCTGTGTCACACTGTGCACATGACGCAGGTGAAATAAAAGGAATATGTCCTCAGTAGGAGGAGCTCTTTTTGACAGTGATACTGGCTCTCACCCACCACACAGCTTTGTTCTCTGCCTCGGCACTCGCTCAGCTTAAACAGTACAAAGGATGTTTCCAGCAGAACCTGTGTGTTGGAAAAGATGTGGCGGAGCAAAGAAACGAGGCGGACATCTATAGACTCCAGCCTGGGTTGAATGGTTTTGTGTAGGAGGATTGCGTTACATTCACTGTCTTCATATACACACGTTTCATCCTAACTGAGACAGACAACATTTGAAATATGGCATGTGGTTATTTGTAGTGACACATTGTGAAGTACTATGTTAATGGTTTTTATTCTTTATTGAGAAAACAAACATTTTTTTGAAGTGGAATACAATCACTGGTCTTGTCCACCAAAAACAAGTTTGTTCTGATATTGTAAAGATTTTTTCATTGGGATAAAGTGAAAAGATAAAATCAATGGTCACGCTGTTGTAGGAATACAGTATCTAACACTCACCTTGAAAAGCTGTCAAAGTCATAACTTGCTTTTTCACAGAGGACTGTAGGAGTATAGTGACTAAGTGGGTAAAGGCAGATAACAGAACAGCTAGAACAATCTGGTTAGTTTACAAAATTATATTACCTTACTGTAGCCATGTTTCCATCAGCCTGTTTAGATGCGCATCTAGAAGTATCGCATCGGAAAATTATGATGGAAACACCAAAATTCGAATTAAAATCCCCTGATTCACACAAACTAAAATACGCTCGCTTTAGCCGGGTTTTGGTTGATTTGAAAAAATGTTGATTCGCAAAACGGGGGATGGAAACAGTTATGTTCGAATTAAGTCTGACGTAGCGCACCTCTCTTCATGGTGATATCCACACTCCGGGTCGGGAAGGCGGTAATGCATTTACAAGCTGGTTGCCAACCGCCAGAAAACGTAGAAGAAGAAGAATGCGAGACTTGTTTTGTTTCCGGTTCTGCGGAAAACTCGTGCGAGTTCGTAGTTTTCACCAAAGTCCGTACATTTAATGGAAACACACAGGATTCGTATTTCTTTAAATGCGGATTTCCCAATGATTCCAATCACTTTTGGATGGAAACATCGCTTGTAATACAGCCGTTAAAACCACTAAAAGACAACACTTACCATATAACGATATCCAACATCTTATCTAAGATGATATTTAGTTTCATATCATGATATTGATATAATATCAACATCTTGCCCAGCCCTAGTTGCAACTGATTCCAGTGATAACACTAGTTTGTGTACTCAGTATGTGGTTATGCCTACATTTTTACCAAAATATGGCTACATGTACAGTTTCTGTTTGTAGCTAGTGCTGTTAACTGTATTGTACTTAGCCATATTTAGCCAAACACTAATTTTCACCAAAATGTGTCAAAACCTGGCTCAGTACATACAGCTTGTGTTTGTGTTAGCGCTCAAAGCTAAAGCAAACGTTAGCTAAAGAATACGTTAGCTACAACAGCTAATTGCACGAGCTAAAATTAGAAGCAGCATATTGGAAACATGGTGGTTATACAGTTGGACAGTTTCAGTAGAAATTGTTTGGGCATTTTTATACTGTTCTATAAACAGCTGTATACCATTTTACACACAAACTTAGGTGAACAGAGGTTTAACTAAATGTTGGTCTAGTTTTTTTGGGGGACTGAGTTGCCAAGTGTTGGAGATATCGGCCGTAGAGATGTCTACCTTCTCTTAAATATAATGGAAATAGATGGGACTTGGCTTGTGGTGCTCAGAGCAGCACAAAAATACACCACTCATGGACGAGATCTAGACTGATAAATAGCACTACAGGTAGGAGGAAAACTATATTCTTGATATAAGGGTGAACTGTCTCTTTAACAAACTCATATCTGTCGTACTGGAGATGGGCAATATTTAAAATTCTCAACAAAAAGCAAGCCAAGGCAGTTTTATTTATATAGCACATTACAGGGAGACTCAACGTGCTCTACATTTAAATGTAAACAGCGACAGGTGACGAGATTATAATAAATAGAATACAAGAACACAGCACAATAACAAATTAGGTCAGTGTGAACAATTTATGTGTATTCTGTTACTATTAGTTGTTGTCCTTGAAAAAAGAAGACAGCCATTTCTTGTCAAATTGAGTTTAATGGATTTCCCCTCTTCACAGGATAAGCCCAATGCTGTGAGCGTGTCGGAGCTACATGAAGCCTTGTCTCTGGGCTCCGTGACTGAGGACAGGAAGCTGTTCCTCTTGGCTGCCCAGCTGGGTTCTGATGGAGCCCTGAGGAACTCCTGCCGGGGCCTGGACACCTTCCAGGACCTCCTTCTCCAGCTCGTCTGATCTCATCCCCCCTCAGAGAGCAGAGGAGGGATGCAAACAAAGGGATGGCTTAAAGCGATCTTCCTCCTCCTCTTCCTCCGCCTTGTTTAAGCTCTGGCTTATTTGAGGCAGAGGAGGAGGAGATGGCGAACGCTTCGGGAACTGATGCAGAGAAATTACTGAAGAAGAGATTGAGAAGATGCCAAGACGGAGTGCAAAGCCTTGCGGTACCTCCTCGTCTTCCATCTCACCCCTTTTCAAATCGTGTCAGTTGGTGTTAGAAATACTTAAGCTCATCTCATCAGACAATTTCATTCCACTCGTCTTACTCACCGGAGAGGAGGAGGTGCAAAGTGAGGAGGACGAGGACAGAAGGTGGGACAGAAGGATGAAGGTTTGTTCATGGAGTCTGTGACTCAGAACCACAAAGATCACCTCCTGCCAATGATTCAGATTTTGGACTCGTCTGAATGTCAACCTGTTACAGGTTTATTTAAGCACGTAGATTTCACTGTATAGAAACTGAAATGTGTCGAGTTTGTAGATGCGTTTACAGATTTCGTTTTCTGAAAACCTTTAGTGCGTGACCAGAGAAGTCGGCAGAGCAGAGCAGGTAATATTCACGGTTGCCAAGTTTGGAGTCTTTGGGGAATAATACTGCACCAGCTCGGTGAATTCATCGACGGGGTGTTTGGAAGATACTCGCTGACTCCTACACTTACTGCTCTTCTCATTCCTCTACCTTGTGCCTCCTCGTCTCCTTTCTCTTCCGTCCTCCTGCCTGTGACCTGGAAATCAATCTCGGCACCATCTCGAAGGATATCTTAATTTCTAAAATGCATCTCACTGAGTAGGAAGTATGAGCGAGGATGCACAGGTGCATATTCACCAAAAGTCTTTTAAGCACACATGACGTATTAAAGAGGTGTGACACGCAGCTGATAATGCAGCTGTGCCACGCTTCATATTCAATTAATGTCGCTTTAAAATGACATCACTAAAGTACGGATCTCTTATTTTGGTAAACACCTGTTACCTCGACTCCTCTCTCCTCGTGTCTTCTCTGCTCCTATCTCAGGTGGGAGTGACTAAGACACAAGGATTGGAGGAGAGGAAAGGATTGAGGATGTACACACGGAGAAATGAGAAGAGGGATTAGGCTTCTCAGAGATCTAGGGGAATTTTGTGAGGGAATTTAAAGGGACCCTGGGAAATTTCGAATGCAGTGTTGTTTTTCTTGTCCAAATTCTCGTGACGTTGAGAAAGTTTCTTTCCATTTTGTGACTTTCTTCACAAGAGAGTGTTTTAACTTCATTTGCAAGCAGTTCCTCTTCAGTTCGGTTTTAAGTCCCGACACAAATTACAGCCAACTACCACATATCCCACATATTAGCTAAGTACAGTAAATATGCTAAACATTGAATTTCTTTATCAGATGACACTATAAACAGAACGATGTACAGACAGAATCAGGAGTTATACAAACTCAATGCTCATAAGGAAGAAACCTTTCAACAATTGACCTATGGCTAAGCCACGCCCCCCTCCACCTACTACTTCAGTGACCGGCGCTATGGCAGGTGTCACAGTACACAGCATTTCGCAGGAGGCAGGATGATTTTTGGAGATGTGACGATCAAATTTTGGTTAAGGTTTTTGGCTCAGAATATGAGAAAAGGATAACGGACTTTTTACCATCTTTACCAAGAGTGTCTCTCCGTTAGTTTGGTTTACATTAGCCATGTTTCCATCAGCCTGTTTAGATGCGCATCTAAAAGTATCGCATCGGAAAATTATGATGGAAACGCCAAAATTCGAATTAAAATCCCCTGATTCACACAAACTAAAATACGCTCGCTTTAGCCGGGTTTTGGTTGATTCGAAAAAATGTTGATTCGCAAATCGGGGGATGGAGACAGTTATGTTCGAATTAAGTCTGACGTAGCGCACCTCTCTCCATGGTGATATCCACACTCTGGGTCGGGAAGGCGGTAATGCATTTACAAGCTGGTTGCCAACCGCCAGAAAATGTAGAAGAAGAAGAATGCGAGACTTGTTTTGTTTCCGGTTCTGTGGAAAACTCGAGCGAGTTCGTAGTTTTCACCAAAGTCCGTACATTTAATGGAAACACACAGGATTCGTATTTCTTTTAATGCGTGTTTCCCAATGATTCGAATCATTTTTGGATGGAAACATAGCTACTGAATCATTCAGCATAACGTTTGCCAGCCTTTGTTATCTCTGCCATTACAGATAAGTTAATGAAGCTAAGCTCCAGCAGTTAACGTTAGCTAACTAGAGCCCTTTGGACAACAGCTAACAATGATGTACGATCACCAAAGTACAAAACTAGAACAAAATAGGCTAATGAACTCCCAGCAAACAAGGTGACATGATGAACAACGCAGCTAGGAGCTAACGTTAGGCAAACTTTAGCTAACGTTAGCTAGAGATGTTAAAGATAACTTTATATTTCTTTCCAGCAAAGTGACAATATGTTGCCTCAAACACAATGTTGACTTACCTTAGAACAGATGTAGACATCATTGTTAATCTTATTCACGTTGAGTTGATGTTGTGGTCTAACGTTACCACACAACTTTATCCAAAGGAGACACTTTTCTCGGTTGAGATGTGGTTTAAAGTGTAAAAAATACACCTCGTCGCCCAGCCTCTCAGGATACCTTGTGTCAGAGTTGCATGTACCCCATGCACACCGTTTGACCATTTTTAAACTTCAAATCTCAGAAAAAGCTCATAAAACCGAACAACACTGACTTTCTGTAATGCATTTCAATGGACGTCCAGGCAGAGAATGTCCGAGTGTATGGGAATGGCTATACGCACTGTGATTGGCTCATCGCGTTTGAGGGCGGGGCTTAGCCATAGGTCAATTAGTACCTAAAGCACCTCTCTAGTACTGTTTTGCTTTGATTACTGACCGTTAGAATGCACTCCAAATCCTGTGTGCTCCACAGTTAGATCGCTGTGTAGAAGAAGCCTAGACAAGGACTAGTATCAAGCAAAACACATTCTTGAATGTACAAATGCAGATGTGAAGTACAGTATTTAACTTAAATGCTACCTATACAGTTACACTGGAATTAGCTAGACTCAGACTTTTAATGCTGCATGTGTGCAGCAATGTTTGCTTATGACGCACAATTTTGTAATGAATGTGAAGTTTTATTCCTTTTTGATGTACTGTAATTCTGCAGAAATGTTTTCACAGTGACCAAGAGTTTAGTGGATTGTTGTATGTACACGGTTTTTATAACCAATGACTCTTCATGCTCGTCATTCTTGTTTTTATGTGTTACGTAAATGGAAACTGTTTAATATGAATTTATGCATGTCTTTATGTTTTGTTAATCTCTTTTAAGATGTCATTAACGTGTCAGCCGCAGATGCCATTGGGCTATGTAGTCCTAAAGGGGAACTCATTTTAGACATCAAAGTGTGTTTCCAGGTGTTCACAGTCATATTGCATTATGGGTAATTTAGGCACCAGGTTTTGACAAGATAGAAGAATGCATGGAATAAAAATATCTCTAATTCTCTAGCATCGATTTTGATCTTTCTTTTTTGTCTTATACTGGCCATCATGAGTCAATGAAGTCTTTTAATGTGTTTTTCTGTAATGAAATAGCATATCTTAAAATGTGCAGCCACTTATGGAATTTTTTTAATAATTCACCTTTATTTAATTCTGTAATCTCATTTATAGTAAGATCTCTTTTGCATGGAAGACCATGGGAGTACAACTGGAAACATGTAGACAGAAGGCATGCCAGTAAACATACTCCTATGTACACAATATGTGCTCAAATAAGCCCTTTTGTCTTACACCATTAAAAGCAACATGGATGGATCCACAAAATGTTACCTAACAAGCGACCTGATAACAAGCACAGAACTGGAAACATTGAGTCTTGCCCTCTCTGCTGACTGAGCATGTCAGTGCAAACACAGATGAAAATCTATAGACCTCTATAAGTGTACTGACCTTGTTTTTGTAGGGCAAAGTTCCACGACTGGTCTAACAGGAAGCACTGAGACGTCACTCTGGCACAGTTCCAGTGTTTTCGCAGCATGCTGTCAGCCCTGCAGGTTACTGTGACCGCGAGGCAGCGTGACTCAGACAGCATGAAAACTCACAGCTTGTAAATGAAAGCTCGTCATCTTTTCAAGCCGTTGGACGCAATCAGAAATGAAAAAAGTGATTCATAGTGTCGTGATGTTAAGTGAAACCCGTTAGTATTTATTGTTGCCGTGTTTCGGCTGCTGACATTTAAAGGGTTACGTGCTTCTCTGCGAGGTGAGCAAATAATATCACTCAGTGTGTTGATACAAGGTGTTCATGCCACAATAACAACGTTATTCTTACATTATGATGTTTTAAGGGTCATAACTGAAACAAGGGTGCCTGTACTGTATGTGTTCAGACTGCTGATCTAAAAAACATTTTTCTGACTGAAAGAAGTCCTGCCCACTACAAATACTAGATATCACCACACCAAGAAAGTAAACATGTTGAGAATTTTCTACAGGTGGCAGTGGAGGAAAGCGCAAAGTTGGTATAGTGGCCATCTTACGACATTTCCACACAGTGCCCCAGTGATTATGGCGAGGTTTCTTTTGACATTCCCTTGCAATAAATTTTGTGTTCTCTCACAATACTTTTGTGTTACCTTTCTTCTTCCATTCCCTCTGAGCCATATGTGTTTTTCCACTCAGTTGCTCCCAGCACAACGCCCCACTATGTAATCACAGAACTTATGTATATTTGCCAAGCACTAAATGATGCTGCTGGCATGACAGACAATCAAAACACTTATTTAGAATCAAATTTTTAATTCTATGTCACCCAAGTGACAACACAAATGTTGTGCTATGATTAGAGCCAAAAGGAGTCGGACCCCTCTTGTTACCTGCAACCTGTATAGACCCTTATAGTATGTTCATTTCTAAACTTTTTATAAATTAACTGCAAAGTTTGCTACCAACCACTGCCATTTTCACCTTATCCCTAGGGGAGTTCCATACATTTCGGACTAAGCTTGTCAGGCTTTCAACAGTAGATGGTCTTTGTCAGTCTCTGCTGTTTCGTCAATTTTAGCTTTTCCGATTTAGTTCCGACCATGTGTTTTGGGGTAATCCATCCAATAGTTGTTGAGATATTTCATAATCATCAGCAAACTATTATAGAACCTCTTTCTCCACATTTGCAGACATTGAGGAACACTGTAGTGAATCGAGTTTTAGTACAACTCCAATTATAACACCATATTCAAGAAAACAACCATAGCTGGTGTGAAACGCTGTGCAATCATACCTCACATACCTCCAGTCTACGCTTGTTTTTCAAATACCTGTACTGATTAAGGTTCCTCCCCTCCCTCCTGAACGTGCTGAGGGTGTGTTTACGATGCCGAGGGTGTGTTTACGATGGTCAAACTCTGCAGAAATTTGGAACTGTTCAATGGAACAAGGCTGTAAATAGTTGACAAGAGCAGACAAAGCAGACGTAGGTCAAACTATAGTTTGGCTGTCAGCGTGTGCAGCAGATAATCTGAAGATAGTAAAGATAATAAGCTCAAAGTTCGTGACACATGCACTGAGGGAGATTACTGTATGTGTCTTGGTGTTACTATGTGACTTGTAGGTTTGTCCAGACTGTCAAAGTGATTAGTCAACTATTGCGTGTTGTCAGACATTTGTAGTCCCTAGAGTGTCAATCCTAATGATTGGTTTGATTGGTTTTAAGCAAAATATCTCAATAACTATTGGATGCATTGCCATGATATTTGGCGCAAACATTCATGGTTCCCAGTCCTGCTGACTCAGTAATTCAATGTGTTCCTCTAGTGCCACCATGAGGTTGATTTTTTAGGTTTTGACTGACACTAATGCTGTGCCCGCTCATAACGTTCCTATTCGGCGCGGACCGATTGTTTGGCCTCTTGTGTTACAGCTTGCAGCTTTCTTGAGAACCGCTTATCCAAATAACTTTACAACCGACACTGCACTCCTTGGGTCCTGAGCAATACACCTGTCATGACATCGTTGCGTCCTCTAGCAGTGATACGGTATACACGTCATTTACTAACAGTTAGACCAGGCTATTTCCAGGAACAAGTGTTCAATGCGAAAGTTACATGCTTGAAATGTTTGAGTTTGCTTCAGTAAAATATCTCTTGTCTTTCTTTCTTCATCTGCATTTGAGTGTACTGTAGCAAGCAGCAGAGAGCAAGCTATACCCAACATGCTGTTCAGCTACACAGTGTGTACATAATGCACTACTTCTAATGTGTCCCGTAGATATCAAGAGCTCGCACTCGGCACTGCACTTCCTTGTGTCCGCAGCAAAACACCCGCCAAGTGTGGAGTCAATTGGATGAAAAGGTTGTCGAGAAAATCAAAAGACAGACATACAAACAGGAAGCTCCTTCGCTTTTAGTTCGATATGTCAACGACTGGATGGACTGCCATTAAATGTGGTTCAGACATTCAGTGCATTTATATGGACTACGGTCATCTTTGATCGGTAAGCTTATTTCTCAAATGTCATGTAAACAAGAAACCTGGTTTCGGTTATCGGGGTATGGGATTAGAAAAACCTAAGAGTCATGAAATAAATGTATCATATGACCATTTTCTCCCTGACCTTGTATGTAAAGTTTAATAGCTGTGTCTGGATTTCTTAGCCAAAAAACTGATTGAGGTGAGGAAGGGAAGACAGTAAGGTCTGTCTCCAAAGAATACTCTACCTGCCATGTGACACTGAGCAGATACTGCAAGAACTGCAAAACCTCAGTGAAAGAGGGTGAACACAAATGCTCTGTGTGGGCTAACACTGCATTCAAAGAGTCTTCAATGTGCAGGAAGAGGATGTCTTGACTTGTTACTTGACTATGACAGCAGGCTTGTATTTTAGACTCACTCTGTGAGAGGTACTAAGCATCTGACAGGTACAGCTTAGCAATCTAGACCTTAGTGGGATCTAGTTATTCGTGTGTGTATCAGTTTTTTTGTATTTGTGCAATTCTTCACTCCTCAGCCCTTTTCCCGCTGGACAGAAAACCCATGAACACCCACAAACATCTGGCTTTTACCTTGATCGGGAAAGGTTACAATCGGCATTCATTCCTGGGACAATGACTCTGCAGTGGTCATGGGTACTGATTGGCTCCAGCTTCGATCAGCTCTGATTAGCAGTGATAGAAACATGACAGTCGGGTGGACATGCTAATTTCAGCCCCTTTTCCAGTACGATGTGATGACAGGCCGCCACAAAATATAGCCCGTCTCCGTCCAAGCAGCACTCGAACATCGTTCCATATGGTGGCGCCAAGTTAAACGGAGAGATTGAAGTAAGAGATACACAAAGAAGTAACTACCGTAACAATTTCACTGGCCTCCATGAGCTTTCTACTGTCTACTAACCCTGTTTCTGGTGCATTCCTGACATTGAACGTGACACAGCAGTTAAAAAACAGAAAGGCTCACTCATCTACTGCAGAGTAGAGTAGGGGAGAGTGGGGTGATTTGTGCCAGTGGGAGAGTTGTGCCACCCCTTGTTTCTAGAAAACCATAGAAGAAATTGGTCATGTGACCTCATATTTTTGAAGAGGCATCTATTTTACTCAGCCTGTGGAGAAAAGAGGCGCATGGCACAAGAGGTAAGCAGATTTAAGTCCGAAAAAAGTGATTTTTTTTATGATCATGGTTTATTGATTGTTGTGTCTGAACAATTATAGATAAGTTTGAAAACATTTCATACATGAGTTAGTGCTTTAGTAAGCTACAATATGAGGCTATACTGTTAGCATGATGTTAGCTCTAAACTGCTGGATGATACAAGTTTGCTAAAATGGTGGGTATGGGGTGATTTGTGCCAAAGGCCTGGGTTAAGTTGTGCCAGTGGCAAATTATGTGACATTTTTGATTTTAGACCAAAAGCCATAATGCCACGCCTTTACAAAAGGAAGACAGACAGGGGTTCAACCCCTCTTATGGAGCTGGACAGAGTAATGAGAGAGGTGCAACAGGGGAAGGTCTGTAAATAGGCCTTGTTGAAGAAGATTGCAGCTATGGAGCCATCGCACACACACACACACACAAACACACACACACACGCACACACTCTACTGGCCAGGAGTTGACATTTATGACCTGGAGCCTTCATTTTTAATTTCATTTTGTTCTTAACATTTTAAATAGGCCTTGTTGAAGAATATTGCAGCACTGACAAGTGGCATGTTGTGTTGCAGCTGGTTCTGAGAATTGCAGTTGATTTTGTTCAGGTTTAACTTAATTTTATTCTGAAAATGCTAAATATTATGTAGGCCTACTTCTAGCCTTTCATGTATTCAACATGTTATCTACTGATAAAACTGCCCTTTGATGTTATTAAAAAAGCTTTAATAAGTAATTTGGTATTGAATTTGTCTTGCTTTGATACAGCATTACAATATATGACATGAAAATGTTCTGTTTTACTTCAGTAATCAATGGCACAATTTACCCCAACGTATTTTCTCCAAAGGCACAACTCACCCCGCATTGGTGGCAAATTGTGCCACGAGACCACTTTTTTTTGAAAAGCCATATTTTTTAAACAGTTTATTTGAGATCCAAAGTGGTTGTTCCCAGGGATGCCCCACATCCTGAAATATATGTACATATTTTAGTTGGACACATTACTGCGATGCCCCCTCTATAAAGTCACCTCAAGTAAAAACTGGTACATCTCACCCCACTCTCCCCTACACAGTTCTGGCTTACTTGCAATGGGGAAGAAGTCTATCGCCTATGTTAAGGGTTTTTTCCTACTTTGACAAAACACACATCTACACGCTAATTTTGGTGGGTAAGGGGTATTGTTGTTACAACTTACCGTGGTAGTGGTGCAGGTTGTGACAGTGGAACTCCTTGTATTTCATGTCAGTTAATGAATACTGTAATATAGTTGAAGATGGAAACACTGCTATTTGTAGCAGACAAATGAAGGTACTTTGAGTCAAAATTTTAGAGCTTTAACACAAAAATTCAGCGAGTTATAAGTGCTGAACTAAAAAGTGTTACAACCATACTCTGCTTGGTGTTTTGTGCTCTGTTATTATTTTGCTAAAACTCCAAACTAAGATGGTTGAAATGACAAAATGATATCTGCTAAACATCAGCATGTTAGCACTGTCACTGTGAGCACATGACCATTAAGCCTTGACGAATTAATAAGATATGGCGACAAAATCGTGGACTGCTGGAAAAGTAACTGTCATCTGTTCTTGTGTTCTTATTAATCACATTTCACTCTGTCTAATCACGTCAGTTTTCTGACCTAACGTACTCATTTTCATCTATAATCTACTGTGGTCCAATGCTGCAGCTTAGGCTGTCTCTGTATGTTTGATTTCATAAATCCAAGATTACTTTATTTGTCCCTCGGGAGATTTGTCTTGGACATAAAGGCTGCCATATAAAAATGCATACATAATGCAGAAACAGACATAAAGTGCATAGCACAGACAACTGCAGACATAAAATGCATTCAAATACATGCAGCACTGCCCCTCATTTAACACCCTCCTAATGTCCTGGGTTTAGGAGATTCACTGATAGAGGGATGAAAGCATTTTTATACCTACTCAGGTATCTCCTCCTGTATTTAATTGGAAGCCTATAGCAAATGTCCCTGTTTTGGACCCAGCTCTGCCTCTAAGCGCAGGTTTCATTGCTAAATGTCATTTAAGTTGGATTCTTTACCAAAAGAAAATGTTCTATTAGAATTGAACATCCTTGAGGAAAACACGTCACTTTCACTCTGACATTGGTGCTGAAGGTGTGAGAATAAATGCTGATAGAGAAAGTTGTGAAAAGTTTCAAGGTTTCCGTCTGTGAAATGTTATGGGAGTTATTTTAGGTTCAGTTATATCTCCTGGTTTTTGCCTTGTTATTCTACACTGATTCTCTGCAGCCATGGAAACAAACTCAACAGGGTATTCAAGTACAAACTGCAAGAGTCACGTTTAGCTGGGTGTTACGTGACTCAGTGTCCATACATGTTCTACAGATGACAGAAATGAATGTACAGAATGTACTGAAAAATAACAGTCACTTCCTGTGCATGGGCACAGAAACATGCAGAGATTTTCACTTAAGCTGCTTCCACCAGCCTTATTGCTGACATTTAAATTGGATACCCCCCCCTCCTCAGAAGTGATGTATGTTTCTATCTACCTGTCAAACTCGCCTCTGTTGTTTGCTTCACGCTGTTTTCTCTCCCCTGAGCCATCAATGCAACCAGTTTTCCAGTTGATGAGGCATTTGTGTTGGCGCGAATGTGGAATTCATTTGTACGTTTGGAGTCTGTTGACAGACGCCAGAGTTGTTTCAACATCTGGGAGATTTTCTGTCAAAAAAAACCTCAAATTAAGTGTGGATGTTATATTCCTGAACTATTCATAAAACTGCAGCCCCATGTAGCTCTGACAGTGTGTCACTGCCTGAGGATCATGGGATATGTTGTAGTGTGATGGAACACGAGAAAAAAATATTAATATTTATTTATTAATATTAAATGGCAAAAAGATTTGTGGATGTTGAAAGGTAGAAAGAAGGTGTCGTAGGTGTGATATTTTCAAGTGTTTTAGACATTTAGCTTTCATGTGTATTTTTAAATTTTATCTTAACGTGGCAGGTTCAAATATATCTAACCAAAAGCAGTGAAATATGGTTTGCTAGTGTGATGCCACCACATTAATAGCTGCTTGTTTATTTCCATCAAATGCTCACAGCAGTGATAGAAGCTGCAAATGGAGGACAACAGGGTTAAATGAGCCAATGCATATTAAGTACTGTAAAAGTAAATAATGAGAATTTTAAAACATTTATAAATACATTCAGGGTTAGAGTAGTGGGAATATGAGCTCTGGGAGGGTAACTTTTGCACAACTCTGAAAGATAAATCTGGTTCTAAACCTTTAAAAGCACATCAATGGGCAATAAGTAGGGGTCGCAAAATAAATCTGAGGGGTTGAAGGATAATCAACAGGAGAGAATGTCAGGAAAAATATTTAGAAATTATTTTTTTATACACTTTCCTTTAATCTTTGCTTTACCTTTTCTGAATTATTTGACCATTTTTACACTTTAGGTCTCTTACATGACACTAATGCCACAAAAACAATAAAACCTTCACATTATGCTTGACTCAGATATATGCAACTGGTGCTGAGGGTGTCGAATATAGACATTCCCTCATTTTAATGGGTCATAAGCCAAAGGGGTTTGATACCACTGCAGTAGAACACAAAATGCAGTAAAATAGTCCCAAACAAATGCACCATTTCCTCCTGTTTGACAGTTTGATTGAATAAATACAGTGACCAGCTGCTTAAGGAAACTGCTGAGCCTTTTCATAGAAATGAACTGAATATTTGTAAGACATTTTAAAGATTTACATCTTCGGTGGAAATCAACAGGCTTGGAGCTGAGAGCCAGAGTAGAGAAGTATTGAGAGACAGACAAACACAATTTTGGTTTTGGTTCTTTTGTGGGATTTCTTGAAAATAAGACAAATGCCTAATAACACCAGACTGATCTTTCAAATCCTCATGTATTTTCCAGGAGGCAATCTGTCTCCACATCCTTTCTTCAGTGACTCTAATGCTAACAATGTTTCTTGTTGATTTCAAAAGCTATTTCTCACTCTCTCCCCAACGTCGTCCTGTTTATCTGCACTTCTGTCTCCACTGATTGAGTGGACAATTTTGACTCTTTCAGACCCTCCAAAAGACACTGAGCATGATCTGTTTTGTATTTGAGTACTGTAATCTAATGTCAATCATTCAAGAACATCCCAACTGAGCACTTTTTTACAGCAACCTGTTTTATGACCCTACTCTTTTACTCTGGCTATGGTTACTTAGAACCAAAAACATTCTGAGAACACTATTTTACAAGAGTTACAGCACATTTACAACCTCAAGTTCTTCCACAAAGGCTTAAATTAGCATGTAATAAAGTCTACATTGTATCTGCATTCTTTTAAATTCAAGAAAAACAGTTTTAATAACTGTAGAAAGGGATGTTTTTTTCTCCTGCTGGCTCTTTTTCATAGCAACAAAATGTACCCTCAGTTAGTTTCAGCCAAAAGTTGAAAATAAAAGTGTTTGCACAATTTTTACAAGTGACATATTAAACTGGAAATAAAACAGGCTTTCATACTCTCAGAGTCTGACCTAAACCATGTTATTCTAATCTCACTGTTACAAAATCTTTGACGCAAACTGAGTCAATTGGTTAACCGTGTGATCAATGACATCATCTGTGTTCTAATGCAGCTGGAAACATGTTTTCAACACAAACTATATGCATCCCCGGTGCAGTTCAAACCATGATGCTGCAGAGTTTCCTTTAAGACATCAACATCCAATGCTTTAACTGAAGATCTTAAATGTTGTGTGTGCTGATCAGGAAAACATGAAAAAGCCTGGAAACATCAGAGAACTCCCCAATGTGTATGCCAGGATACTTTTCATCCCGGAGAAAGAAAAAAACACATCTGCAAAATGAGCTTCAAGGTATTTAAATGATACATTAAAAATACATCTCAGTCAATCACGTTTGATATTCAGAACACAGGACACACAGATGAGATCAACAACAACAACAAACAAAATGGGGAAAAATAAAAACAGGAAATCTTGACAGGAAGGAAACTAGCAGAGAGTTCCTTAACAAGACACAGAAGTAGTGCTCGTCCCTCAGCGCTCCAGGACATCTCCACTTCCTGTCACTGTTGGTTATTATGATTATTGGTGGTGGATCTGCTGTCCTCACACTGGACTTCTGTCCTGTTTGCACTGCTGACAGTCTTTCCAGAATGAGATCCTGATACAGAGAATCATATTAAGTCCAGAAACTGGTGGACAATCCCTCTACTGGACCGTCGGCTGTGGAGCAGCTAGTGAGTTGATGAAGGCATTATAGTGCTCCGGGTGGCAGCGCTTATACTCGTTTATTTTCCTCTTGATCTGTTTGGGTGTGTCTTGGTAATAGTTCTTCTCATCCCTGGCCATCGCCTGCAGGGAGGAGAAGGAACAGGACAGTCAGTTTGGTTAAAGCTAGAGAAATATACCGTGTTTTGGACAGAAGAGCTCTTAGAAGTTACTTCCTTGTTGCAAATTTAAATGTGGCAAAAAAATGTTGAGTTGGCATACTTATGAACCACAAGTTATAACAAGAATGAAAATCTTTAACAACGCTGGCACTCCAGTGAGGTTGTAATGCTCATTACAGGCCTGAAAACAAAAATATCGTTTGTAGATTTTGACTCTTAACATAACTATTCTTAGACATTTACTTGACTGTATCAGCCCCTCACCTATCACCATATACGCCGATGACACTGTCATACTTCTTTTTAATGACAGTAACTCTGTTTAAAGAGGAACACACCACCTAAATTAAGAATTTTAATATGTTAGCTGCATGGTCCATGAAAGCTCAATCAATGTTAGTGAACATGAGCTACTCTCTCTCATAGCCAGATCCCAGAGAAGTCTGGAGCTGCTCCACAGACAATAAATAGGAGCCTGGTTTTGTGGACCCACGAAATGTTTGATTTCTTTTTTATACCCAAAGGAGCTTTATTACATTTCAGTGTTCTCAACTCTTCATACAGGATATGAAACCATATCCTTTAAACATTCCCCTGGGTGCTCTCTGTGTCACCTTTAACATCTTCCCTTATTCACTGTGTACGGAGCAGCTCCAGTCACCTTACGGCATCTCAAGTCTAAGTTTTAGCACTCTAGTTTTGGATTTGGGAGAGAGTTGTTCAGGGTTACTAATATTTTTGGACTGGTGTAGACCACAGGAATAACATGTATGAGTCTTGAAAACAGGCGTCGTTCCCCTTTAAGGCTATTAGGACTCCATCTCCCACTGCTTCTGATGTCTTCCATGTAGTTATGATGCAGTGTACAACACGTTCATGTACTCGTGTATTCGTGTGTGGCAACAAGTTTTCTTGGAAAAAGGCAAAAAGAATCTATCTCACCACAAGTGGAGCACAACGTGCAACGTTTGCCTTAAGGGTGGTGCCAGTGGCAATGTCATGCTGTTGCCCAAGTCAAAAGGGTTTATTGTCTATATGGTGGCAACTTTAGTACATCTCAAATTCAGTTTGTCAGGCTCAGCTTTACATTGCCAGGCTTGGCTCACTTTCTCATTGTATAGAGCTAATCTTGAAGAGCTATTTAGCACCATGTTCTGTCTTGAACACATCCCCTGCACATACTAAAAAATGCATTCAAATTCAACTGCTGCAGTGTTAATCAATATCGTTGCATAAATTGGCAGCATAACGGTCACACATTCAGTCTCTGGATCACTTATAACATCACAGTTCTGAGAATTCTGGATGATGAGTCGAAAGCAATGTCACAGATTCTCTAGTTTTGGAGCTCTTTTGTAATTAACACTATCGACTAGGAATCAACTGATTGTGTAATTAAGAGACTATACATACAGTTTTTTTACTCAGATAGTACAATTAGGACTTTTACATGCCTTTAGCTTAAATACAGACATGTAGTCTAACAACAGTGGATGTCGACAATTAGCATAGAAAATTCCTGGGCAAATCCACACAGGTCTGTCAGTGTGCTTCAGTTACACCTCTCTGAAGACACTAATAATATCACTGTAACTGCGTGTGGCTATTAGCTCTGAGCTTTGTGAAGTGGACTGGTTTTGCAATGAGGATCATGAGCATAGAAAGGATATTGCACCAAATGTCTGCATATAACCTAATTTAAATATGCACAGGAGCACTGAGACACTATTTGCTAGGCAGTGCAGTTAGGGGTGCATTTCATCCTTTGCAGGTGCTTTGAGAATTATTGTTTTGTCTTATTGGTGCAGGTTTAACAGCTGCAAAATCCTTTTGTGAATTATCCTGTCATTGTTTCAGCATGTTGACATGCTAAATGTTGACACTGTTCACAGTAAGTCATATTACATAACTTCAGTCTGTAATGTTTTGCACATTAGCTTTCAAACCTGCTAAGAGAGACTTGGCGGGAGACTCCGTTTTGAGTGCTGTGTAAGGAAGGGTGTCCCTTTTTTTTGGGATCAAGGGGTAGTAGTGGTCGAGGAATATCGATATATATAATATAGACAACAAGCAACATGGCTGTTGCCAGTGCAGAGAAAGAAGCCCATAAATGTGAGTTTATCTTTGCAAATAATTCTGCATTAATGTTAAAATAATCAGGAGTGTCTTTATTTAATTTAGATGCAAAGGACTGTGTAATTTGATTGTTATAACAAGTATTTCAGTGTGTTAACAGATCTGTCAGATGTTTCAACTCTTGATCCGTTACTTTTAGCTGACTATTTCAATGTTTACTCATTACTTTTAGCTAACAAATGATATTTCAACTATTTTTCTGTTACTTTTAGAGACTGTTTCAACCATTACTCATCACTTTTAGCTAACTAATTTGTGTTTGCGCCATTGTTGGCATGATGACGCAAGGAGTGGCGTCCCATTTCCTAGGTTAAGACTTCAAACCCCTTGTCGTTCCATTCTGAAGGTCCACTACTCAGTCAGGGGCACTCTAAAACTAGGTGTGGGGCCAAGGGGGAAAATTGGGATAGG
Source organism: Epinephelus moara (assembly GCF_006386435.1). Lineage (NCBI taxonomy): Eukaryota > Metazoa > Chordata > Actinopteri > Perciformes > Serranidae > Epinephelus > Epinephelus moara. The sequence continues at coordinate 3,708,511 of NC_065508.1, read as the reverse complement.
GCCTTATGTATGATAGTACATAACAGTAGTAGTAGTGGTATCATAATGTTGGAATGGTAGCATGAAATTTTATCATTAATCTCAAATTACAGCTGGACCTTGGTCATTAGTTTTAGAGAGATCCTATGTTAGATAAAAAGTCAGAGGATCGTCAGAGTATTGGGATTCCTCCTTTTTAGATCATGAGTGTTGATTTTATGACGACTAGGCAGGAAAAAAAAATCAAGACCTAGATGCATCATGTTTCTCTTGAAAGATTGTGTCTCAATGCAGAACAGTCCTACCCTGGAAATCCAGAGTTCTCGCGAGAGCACAATTTGAATTTGCTCAGCGAGTCACTCTGTCAATCAGTAATGATGCTCATTACTCATGCCGTTGGAGCCGAGCTGCACCAATCACATCGGTGTATCTGATATAGGCGGGCCAGAGGCGAGCTAAACAGATGACGACAGCGCTGCGACGACGAAGTCCGGAATCAGTCAGTAAACATTGCAAGATGGCTACGGATGAACACCAGTTGTTTGAAACGGCTTTGGCCGCTACAATGAACGAGTTAGACTTGGCCTTTTCTCTAAAAGAGGAACAGAAGACGGCGCTCGAGTCTTTCCTTTGCAAGAAGGACGTTTTTGCTGTTTTGCCGACCAGATACGGCAAGAGTCTAATCTACCAGTTAGCTCCACTGGTAGTGCTCTGGATACGTCACCCTGTGTATTGTTCTGATTTGTCGTAGTGTTATCCAATTGCGTGCAGTGATATTTTCAAATGCATGCTTGATGCCGCCCCTCAAGTTGGGCCATTTGCATTACTCATAGCCAGACCCTAAATCTTTCTAGATTTGGGTCTGGATTTCCAGGCTAGAACAGTCAATAATCGGAAATTTAAACCCCGATGCTCAACATTGTGATTACCTGGAAGTTCCTTATGACTGAACCAGTTGGATGATAAAACATGACGGACATGAACGTGTGTGTTGTCTTTACGTTCTTCCATTTGTTACGACAATTGCATTCATAAAAGATTATGGAAGTAAATTAATCTGTTCATTTCAATTACAGATCATTACAGCTACATTATGTTTTCTTAGAGGCAGACAGTCACAGTGAGAAATAATAAGAAAATAAATCATGTGTGGAAATCAAAGATTTTGAAGTCATCCTTCTGCGAGCAAATGCCCACATCGGGGTCTGAACTTCAGACCCAATTCTAGAGCATGACTTTGAGTGCGATGTGTCGATCACAAAAAGAAACACACAGAACACATTTAAAAACTAACTGCAGCAGTCACATGAAGGTGACCGACTCAGCTTTTCACAATTTAAAGTCAAGGATGGAATATTTTCTATTGAAGGATATTCCAATGCAGAAAATAACTACACACACACACTCACACAACATCCTCTGTTATTGACTGATTGTGACTTGGCTGTGCTCCCAGTGATGACTCAGTCCCATTTAAGGCAACTGTTGAAAATCCATTTGAATGAGGCACTTTCCTGATAAACGCTGAAGTAATTTAAACTTCTGCCACTTGCTGCTCTGAGCAATAAGAAACGAAAAACACACTAAGCTCTCCGTAATGTGCACCAGCGTGTCCCTTCAATCTAAAATTCTCAGAGAGAAAAAAAAAAGCAGCAGCTATGAAAGAACAGCATGCAGCTGAAACCGTATTTGTCCTTCAGATGTGCAGCTTCGTTCAAAACTTTTCAAGGAAACCAAACACTGTTATCATCAAGAGAAAAATATTCGACTGACAAATTAAGTTTTCTCCGCAGCAACTGAGCATGTCCAGGATGGTACAAAGAAAAAGTCTTAGACCTTGGCAGCCAGCCCTCATATCTCAGACGTCAGGATGTTCTTGAACGCACCATTGGGGAAACTGTTTTCCCAAATAGTTTCCAGACATGCAGCCTAAATCCAGCCAGTGAATATCTTATCTTAATGCCTCCTGTAAAACTCCCAGCAGGTCACAGTAAGCTACAAAATAACTTCATCATGGTAATGACGCTCTCCTTTATGTGTGGAGTTCATTGCTTTTACCTCAGCTGAATTGATCACTCACTGTTCTACAAAGCATCTTAGAGAGTCTTAAAGGAATAATTCAACATTTTGCTGATGTTCTGACAGAGAGGTTGATGAGAAGATCTTAATCATTCTCATATCTATAGGATAAATATGAAGGTACCATCAAACCAAACACACAGATAACCAGCTGGGGGGAGGTTATCCGTAGTGATTTGATGTTTTAAAAATAAAAAAGGGATTTGAGGTCATGATTGACACCTCTGTGTGCCAATCAGTGTGCTTGCTATCAATGGTGCTGCTTGTGATTGGTCCGACAGGTATATGGGCAGGAAGTCAATACCAGCAGAGACTACGACTGCACAGACTCTAGCTCCAAATGATGTCACAAGCGCAAGATGGCAGCAGCCGTATTTGGGATATTTTGGCTTCATTTCTGTGCAGTGGGGGAAGTGTAGATGTGTCGTCCATCTTAATAAACAGCCTACGGTCACAACTCTTTAAAAACATATCTATCTCGTCCATATCAAAGATGTTTGCTCTGTGTTTACGTTAACAAAAGTGGAATATTGTTTTAAACTCTCAAATACTGGTATCAGCCTCAAAAGCCCAGCATTGCACCCAGGAAGCTTTCTTTAGAGAAAATAATTGCAATCAAAGTTCTACAAAGGCTGTTTTTATCTTACTATATAATGACGAAAACTCTGTCTGTGTGTCTGTTCCACGTTTTTCTCCTCACTGACTTGGTCAATCCATGTGAAATTTGGCACAGTGGTAGAGGGTCATGGGAGGATGCCAATGAAGCAATATTACATCAATTGGCCAAAGGGGGGCGCTATAGCAACC
>NC_065508.1:3698671-3705558 GCF_006386435.1 Epinephelus moara | reverse complement strand
TTTCAATAAAGCAATCGTACTATCAAATTCACAAACACTCTGTCTGAATACATTGCTCTTCTTAATGGGTTCAGTTGACTATTTAATCTGCAACTTCCTATGACCTGTATCCCAAACACACACCATGTGAAACTGTGTGTGGGCAACTGTGCACTCAGTGGGTATGGACTAGTTTATTTATGTTTTGGGAATGCACTTCAGTGGCCGGATTCTGGGAAATGTTTGCCTCGAACCTCTCTGATATAGTTAAGATCAGCGTGCCTCAATCGCCTGTTTTGCTCATTCAAGACCACCTCTCCAGTGGCTCCCTGTGGCTTTGACAAATAACTTACATGGAAATGAATAACAGTTATTCTTGAACATTTTACTTTTCATGCATTACTGTTGTTGACCTGAAGTGATTCCTACATTCTCCAGTTGTACAAATGTGTAGCTGTAAACCGAATATTTTTTGTTTTAACGTTTTGTCAATTAAAACATGCATCATGCGTCTATGGCCTAGTGCCTTTTCCTCTAAATTCTGCAGAACCTCTATAGCAGTGGCTAGTTGTGAGTCTCCCTAGCTCCCGAATCCAAAAAAGAAATCCTCAGAGGAAAATATAGAATTTAATAGTGCATGGACAGAATGGTTGGCTTTCACCATCAAAGCTGCAAAGTTTAATCACCAAATTATCATAACTAACCCACTGCAGTAGGCACCTTGTGGGAGGCTCATTTAGACTTGTACATAATTCTGATAGGCCAATTTAGACCCAATGGTCTGTTTTACATTTATTATGAGGCTCAAATATGTTTTGCAGCTCCAGAGAGATGGTTCTTGGTCAAAAGCGGCTCTTTTGGTAGTAAAGGTTGCTGCACCCTTTTCTAAAGATCTGTCTGAGCTGGACTTGACACTAATCATAAAGAGAGCATTTCTGGCCGGGCTTACGGGAAGCTGCTCAATCCCTCTCTTTTTGAGTGTGGCTTACGGGAAGCTGCTCAATCCCTCTCTTTTTGAGTGTGGGTTTTTATGTACCTGGATATTGTATTCTTAGAGCTGTTGACAGCTCGTGGTCATAGGGCGAAGGAGTCAACGATAGAGATGTGGAGCACAGTCTCAGTGAACCTTAAAAGCCTTTTGGAATGGATATTTTGTCAGGTGTTGGTGGTCTGGATCCCATGGGGGTGGTTATGTTTCGGTTTTTCACATTTGTCTTTTTACTTCTCTTCTGTCTTTTTGAAACCGGCTGCGAGCACTGCTCTTACTCATTTTGAGCATTTTTTCCGTTGCTCCATGCTGTATAATCAACGTCAATAACAGAAAAATTTGATCATGAAAAAGGAGAAAAACCCAGTATTAGTCAGCCTCTATAAAACATGAGGCTGTTGCTGGGTGAAACCTTTTCTCTCAGGTTTTTTATTCCATAAGTGTATTAATCTCGTCTGATATTAGTCATTAATGCACTGAGGTGCTGTGAATAATTTATATCCAATAGGTTTCAGGTCTCTACAGGCTGACCGTCAGAATATATTGAAATGCATAAAAAGCAGAGAATCAATCTAACATGTTAGCTTTGGAAAATTATAGACAGTTAATTGTACTCAATATAAATACTGGGCTAAATCATCCAACTCTGTTATCATGGCAACACATTCCAGGACACATTCAGGCTTTCAGTTGCGGCTCTTACCTTGAAGTTGTCGTTGTGTTCTCGGATCATGTACTGAGCGTACTCGATCAGGTCGGAGGATAGCGTCTTCGAGTCTTTCTCTGGACGGCTGGCCTCCTCCTCCAGCTCTGCTCAAAACCACACAAAGACAAATCAGGACATCAAACACATCTGAGAGAATCACAAGAAGCAGAAAGATTCATCATATTTTCGCATCTCGTTGGGGTTTAATGATTCATTGGAATTTTTTTTCTGTTTAGTTTTGGTGAAAAGACAACGACATTAAAATAAATGGTAAAGCTGAAACAAAATATGCAAGCCATCTCCGTCGCAGTAGAATGAAATATTCAACACAGCGTTAAAAGCACCACTGGTGTTACTGGAGGAATAAAAGTCATTCAGTGCTGAAATCCAGAGCAGCTGCTGCTGAAGGCCGACTCCTCTGAGCTTCTATGCAACTGAGCATAATAACAAAAGCATGCTGGAGAAGTGAAGCTCTGCTTTCAGTCAAATTGGTCTAATTAGGCTGAAATCACATTGAGTGTCCAGCTGAATGAAAAGAAAAGATCCTTGGAGGTGGTGTGAAACAGCCTTTATGTAAAACGCCAACTAACGAGAGTGCTGACGTTCATTGAAGGAAAAAAATTCCGGTGCAGAGCTGCGGTGAACGTTCTCACTAAAAGCAAATCATTTCGACAGAATCACTGCTCTTAGGGGATTTGCTCACAGAGGCAGGGCACGTTCACACACACTAAAACTTTGATAAACTTTTTTTTTAGATTGTTGCTCCCATTAGTCACTTAGACACAAAAACGTGGGTAAACAGAATCCAGATTGAAAAACGCCAACATTATCCTTCAAATGGAAGAAGCTAGACAGTGGAGATTGGCACAGAAGCGCTAAGTTAATGGATAAATATCGAATACAAAATGAACAAAGTGCAAATGAAAGTGCAAAGTACTTGATAAAATGAAGGAATGACTTACGATTGAGAACGTAGGGCTTGGTCACAGTGCCGACAGATGCTTTGGTCTCCCTCTCTTCACCGAGGAGCTACACGTGTGAACAAAAACACAATATGAAGGCCACAATGGTCATCGGTCAGCGTGTTTGGACTCTGGGTTAACTGAGGGTGATAAACATTTTTCTTTACCGTAGATCAGCCATCTTCTTCCCTAACGGGGCATTACAAGTATGAAATTTTTCATCAGTGATGCCATTTTAAGAAACAATAGAGTTACTGTCCTTGCTCCTGGGCTCAGGGGAGGCAGAACAATTAATCATTTACGGGTCGCTCACTGTCATAAGTTAACTAAATGAAATCCTGTCTCAGGCTGGTGAAAACACACTGCAGCCCTGAGGACAATTTTAACTTTAATTAACCGCAGGGTGAAACCGTTAATGCAGCAGAGAGTGTCTCTTGACAACAGGAGGACAATGAACTAAATTCATAAACCACCAAAAACCGAACAGCATCCATATTTCCACAGACTCAGAAACAAGTTGTATCCATACATGTAATGACTCTTACTGAGGTGTTTCCCGTGTGTTTAATCATCATGAGCAACACTCTGTTGCTCCCTTCTGGCGCAAATGAAAACTACATGAACACACGTCCTGTTGGATACATTTATTTATTTCTATTCCAATACTAAACGCCTTGCTTTATCAACTCACCAAATCGAAATCTAGCAGCTGCAGAGGGACTCTTGAGCAACACAGTCACCCAGCTACTGGTTCAGTGTTCTGGTCAGTTGGCCTCGGACAAAGACTGACTTTGATCCTAATCGCGTGTGGCACAAAAACACATCCCGTATGATCTAGTTACGAACACACGTCCAGTGTTTCTCACAAATAAAAGTCATTTGGCCGCTCTTTAAATTCCTTCATTTATTAAAGTGTAAGGGCCCCGACACACCAAGTTGACGGCCGGTCGCTGGTCAATGTCGGGCCGTCAGTGAGCATCTGTCGCCCCAGCTTTTGTGAGTGTGTCCTGCACCATTGGCCCTCGTCAGCCCTTGTCAGGTTTTTTCGGCCGATTCAGCATGTTGGATCAGGGTCAGAGGCAGCAGAGCCCGTCGGTGAATGAAGTTACTCTGATTGGCAGTTCAACTCAGTGCACAAGAGGGAAAATGGGAGTGAGGGAAGCAAACAAACGACTAAAGTCAAGAGAGAGTGACATTAAAACAAACTTGCTGTATTTGGTAATGCTCCTTTTTAGGCATTGAGCTCTTTAACATCTCTTCATCATCGGGTTGTGTTGTTAATGTGCTAACTGGCTAACTAGCGTCTTGAATCCATCCTGTCGGTCTTCTGGTTTGCCTTTCTGAATGATAAATACAGACTACTGCCATCTGCTGGTATGAAGAATCATTTCCTCTCACACAGGCACAGAGCGTACATGCTGGTTGGCCGTCGGCTGTAGTAATTTGGTGTGTCTGGGCCTTAACGTGTGCTGTGCTGCTCATCAGGCTCTGTCAGCCACAACCTAGCTCCTCCTCCCTTCTCTTGAGCCACTGGCTGGTGGATTCTGGGAACCTGCAGCCAGTCAGTCCATCTGGGGGAATATAAAGGTCAAGGAGCTGCTCCTCTAAAACCTCTTTGTTGCCATTTGTGCTGCCGGTCATGTCTGTGCAAGGATTTAGTCTTTAGTTCTTTCGTGTAACCTTGTCAAATTGAGGGATAAATACTGTTGTTGTTAGAGTTACAAACTTCAAGGTACTGTTTCCTGTTGTTTGATCTTTTTGAACTCTCTTCCTAAGCGTCATGCCAGGAAGCCCCATTGGGGCGAGCTGCCATTCTTTTACACCCTTTTTTCACGTTTTTCCTGTGTTGTTAGAAGTTTTAGAAGGTTTAGATGGTACCTTTTTGTTTTTGGGGAGTTCAATCGGCCTTGTGGTTTCGTTTTGACTCCCTGGCTCTCCCTGGTGATTTCTTCATGCCTCTATGTCTGGTAAAAGGTGAAGCTACATCAATTGACTCCTCATTTTCTTCATCTAGCTTTATGTATATAATTTTCCACGAATGTTGGGCCGTTTTGCCGGCAAGCTGCGAGCGTTTAGACACACAGAGCCGGATTGGCGAGCTGATCCGAGGTGCCCAATTTTCCGCCTCGTAGGGTAGACGTATTGGTGGAACTCTTACGTCACACACTGAGCTACACGTTTTGTTACTTGCTCACGCCCCCCATTGCCCCGAAAAAGGCGCATTCTGTATAAACAAAAGTAGGTAGGCGGCATTTTGCTGCACTCCCCGATTTTGTTTTTATACTGCCAATGCTGAAAAAAGACTGATTGGGCTTTCCTGCAAATTTGCACAATTCCTGTTTAAAAAGGGCTTATGAGACAAACTTAAGGTCAAACATAGTTGAACGTGATCAAAATCATTTCATCTGTTGCAGATGCACAAATGCACATCAAAGTGATTGACAGTTTATCTGCTGCATTCATAAATTAAATAAAAAAATACACCGAAACAAAACAAAACCAAGCTAATTGTAGACAGTTTCCTGATTGCAGTGTAAAGGCTGAATCAGATTGTTTCAGACAGAGTATATGTTAAAATAATGTAAGTATAACTGCAAGAAACTGTCAACACAGACCCTAAAACACCCAGCAAATGGGATTGAGATAACAGGAGCCCTGAAAGTGCTGTTGAAATCTGTAATAAGAGAGGTAAAATACGTTTGAGTTTCCTGTTGTAGGAAACAAATGTGCTCTGAAGTTCTAAATGTGTTAAATCACTCAGAGTCATAGTCTGAGTTTCTTATGATTGTTTAAAGAATTACCTGGTGGTTCACTGTGAGGACGGAGAGTCTTGAGCACAAGTGATCTTGTCATTTTTTTGTTACCAAGGTAAATGGGACAATTAGTAATGTCATATGAAAAGTGGTCGGACTGTGTACTAGTGCTGCTTAGAGGCGGCATGTGTGCTCTGAAGACATGCTTCCCGGGTAGATAAAACTACAGGAAACTTCCAGCAGAACCACAGCAGTAACTTACCCGCGCTTTCTTTATTGGCAGCGTGCGGTTTGGATCGAAAGCCAGACCCATCTCCTGCAGGTTCCTGGCCGTGGACTTCTTGTCGTCCCACGCATTTCGGATCTGTGAACTGAGCGCGAGGACACGTTAGAATCAACCTAACACACAACAGTGAAGTTCAAGCGAGACAGGAATGCTTCCAAGTGTGGTTCTGTTAAATGAACGATTATAAAAAGTATGATTCTGGAGTTTCATATGTTGATGCACCAGTTAAAGTCTTTTTGAGTGATTCATCTCATAAGACAGGCGTAAAAAAGTTCCACCCAATAAGAATGATCTGTTATCTTTCTAGTAAAAAACATGTTTGTTTGCATACAACGAAAAAATAATTAAGAGTTCTTTGGACATTCTGACTATTGTTATAACGAACAACAAAACTGTCCAAAGTGCAGAACCATGAGTACATGTCATATGATAAAGCAGAATAATTGAATTTGTGCTGTAAATAGGGACGAGTGACAGTTAATGGTCCAAGGACAGAGGGTGAATATGTGACTTGTGATATTGGACTATATAAATAAAACTGACTCTACCAAAGCCAAAAACAAGTTCAATTACTGCTGTGCAAATATCCATTAAAAATGCCTGTATTCTACACACAAACACTGTACTCAGATACCCTGTTGCCCTTTACGTCTCTGAATTTCATGCCTACAATCTATATGGCTGGTAAAAACTGTGGGACAAAGAGCTGCCATAATACGCCTTACATTATATGAATAAAACCCTTTATCAGTAACGTCAGAGCAGACTTGGGGGTTTCAGCAACATTCAGGGCTTTGGTTTGGTTTGTGGAAACATTTGACATTTACTCAATATACAGGAAATAATGAAATTATCTGATGTCTTTTAGCAAATGTGAGGACTTGTTGTGTTTGGTCTAATCTGATTATGTTTGGTTTTTGACATGTTGGTCAGATAAACCGAAGGAAGGAAGGAAGTAAGGGTGACACCTGTGTCTTTGAAGAATCATCATGCTTGGGCATATTTTACTATAATTATACTTTTTATAGAATGAGCAATAACTGCAATTAACTGAGAAAATAATCTCCACATTAATTTTTTGTGACATTGACAATAACAATCTTTAACATTATAGCTGCTGCGCAGCGATGGGTCGGGTCCGGGCATTTTTAGGCAATTCTGAGCAACAAGCAGAAGAATTGGAAGACATTTAGGAATTTAGCAACACAATCTG
>NC_065508.1:3678305-3698182 GCF_006386435.1 Epinephelus moara | reverse complement strand
AGTTGTAGCACGTATGGTTGATTTGTTATGAATTTTCAAAGTTTTGAACTTTAGACACTTGCTGTAGCGCCACCATCAGGACTATTGGCTTGAGTTTACAGCTGAGGATATCTGGCATGAGACTGGACCTTTGTGCAAAGTTTGGTGAGTTTTCACCCATGGGAAGTATGATTCTGACATGCTTATACTTTTAATGTTATGCTGTTTAGTCTTTTACTTCACTATTTATTTAGAGGAAAACATTGTAATTTTTTCTCCACTGCTTACTGTGACATACATTTCCTTTAAACATAAAATACTTACGATATCTTTATATAATGTCATGTGGCAGCACTATACAACTAGTCTACCCAGAAGTGTACACAACATATCTTAACCCTGTCAAAAGAGCTACTCTGCGTGATGAGTACTCTAAGTAACGTTACATCCTACTGATAATACTTCTGTAATGTTACTTGTAATTGAGTATTCTTCAGAATTTTTCCTACTTTTACTGAAGTGAAAGACCTGAGCCCTAAACTTAAATTACTGACAAACAGCTGGTAGAACTCTCAGTTAAACCCCTCTCACATGTTGTCACTGTTAGCTAACATTAGCTTAGATGCTAACATGCCGTTCAGTTCCTCGCTTACTTTTCTATCCTCGGGTTGTATTTCTTCATGAACTGTTTCTTCATCTTCTTCCGGTCTTGAGTGTAATCAAACTTCTTTCTCTTCGATGATTTCTTGGCTTTCGGCATGATGATAATGTTCTGTTTTACAGCTCAGCAGAGGTTTGTTGGTGGCGAGGAAGAGGCAACGTGCAGAAACCGGAAGTGCGTGTTTGTTTTGTTCCGGTCACGTTACTAGAAACCACGCCTCGTTTTAACCTTTGACCCTTTAGTTTCGACTTTTTAAAAAAATACGTTTCATTTTTAATTTCATAAAAGGAGAAACAACTAAACTATCAACTCAAAATATTAGTAGTCAATTTAAAAAATATATATAAATCAAATATGTAGTAATACTAGATATAATATATGTAATACTAAGTTAGAAACTAACTTTGATTTTCTCCAAGTTATTCTTTTATTGCAAGCAGGCACTGTGCAGGCTATACCTTACACAATGCTCACAAATTAATACAAATATGCATAAAATCAATATGGAAATAGAAAAAGAAAACACGTTAAATTCATTTAAATTCACTCAAAATACTAAAGACAATTTAGAAAATGTAATAACATTGACTAAATAAACAATCACTAAAATTTACAATATGTCAACCTCAATACATATATATATATATATATAAAAAGACTGACTATAATATTATCATTGTTCAAGCTTAACATTAACAATAATCAATCATGACTGAATAACCTACAACAAATTACATCATTATTTGTTTTAACATTTATTTGGACAAACCATAGATAAGATGCAAAATGCTAAAGCTGAAGAATGCTCAACATGAATATATTAAAAACAACAACAAAGAAGACAACATATACAAAACTTTCAAACCACAAGCACTCCTGAGAACTCCGTTACCATTACTTTGACTCTTCAGATGACACCTGAGGCGGGCTGGAAACACCTGCAGCTGCTGCTTTGATCCTCTAGATGTCAGTCTGGGTCAAAAAAATATCTCACAAGCTCCAGACTCATATTGTTTAACCCAGTATTGATTTTATTCAGGTGGACAGCAACAGGGTCAAATAACACCAAGGCCTGTATCCTTAAAACTGAAAGATAAATGTGCAAAATCTTCACTTTTACTCCTGCTCACAAACTCAGAATAAAAGCTATCCATTGAGTGTGTTCTGACTTACACTGCTCTTGAATTTAAGAAGTCTCTGAAGCCTGTTTCGGTCTTTCTTTATCATTGCTTTGTCTGCACGATGAATGTGTGAATTGTATAGTAATATAAAGGCCTGTTCACACAACTAAACTGAGAACATGTTGGAAGATCATCTGTTCTTACAAAATGCAAATGGTGGTACTGTTATTTATTAAAAAATAGAAATGTATAAAAACATAGTTATATTTTGTCCTATTTTTGTTTAACAAATGATAAAACCAGATGGTCACTACCCTCAACACTGAGTGATCCCAATTTAGACCTTAAAATTAATCATTTATTTAAGGTTTGGGTGTTAAAAGGACTATATGAATATATGATATTGATTCTTTTGAAGCCATTCCACTCAAATATACCTTTCTGACTTACTCACATGTGACTGCAGATAAACCAACAAACTAAAAAAGGGATTTGCAATATCCTCATCAGAATTGTATTCCTTCCCTTGTAGAGAAGGTAATACACACTGTTTCCCAAGACTGTTCAGGTCAGGACGTCATGTTAAGTGCTCTGTGCTTGTGTTATGATCTCATTCCTTATGGACACTGTTTATTGTCTTTCCTGTTTCGAGCAAGAGGCCTTTAAACCCTCTGAACTCTTCAGGCCCTGCTGTCCTCCTCATCAATGAGCAGTTGAAGACACAAGTGGAAGTTTGGACCAGAGAGTGAGTTTTGAAAGCCATGCCCAGAAGAAGCAATTGGAGCGACAGGTTCTGATCAATACCTCTATCAACCCCTCTGCCTGATATGAGCTGCTGTCGTTATGCTGCACAACAAAACAGTGAGAGTCTCCCTTAATGCACCTTTAATGCACCGTGGTGCTTTCATTGATCCGTGCAGGGAAATCCACTTTCTGCAGAGTGAGATGAGCCACAAAGAGCAGCAGCTCTGGAGTCATGTAATGTATTGATTTCTGGATTTGTAACAGTGCATCAACTCTGACTGATACATCCCGGGGCACCACAGCCTTTTTGGAGGAATTGGATCTCATGCGTGTATTGAGTGGAATATTGTGACGTATGTCATTGTGAAGCACGATTGATGTGGTTGGGAATATTTGTATTGGCTGGGTAATTAGCAATTGATCGATCAGGTATGCAGAAGGAGCCGAATAAATCAAACATGGATTTAACCCTGCATGGTATTTACTGCCAGTCTCATACTATAACTGTGCAACCTCTTGAGCAGACTGCAAATACTGAGGACATAAAACATGTAAAATAATCCTAAATTAATAAACTTAAATTAGAATCATTGATAAACAAAAATGTACATTTGTTTTCTGGATATATCCGACTGATCACATCCACGACAGAAATAATAGATCCACAACATTTTAGTAATTTTTAAGAATTAAATGAAATAAATAAATGAAATAAATGAATACCTTACAAATCAAAACAGTAGCATCCTGCATACTATTACACTCACAGTTATATACTTGTATACTGCTTTTTTTAGGAATTACTAGATTATCATTTAAAAAAAATAAATAAATAAATAAAAATACAAAAATATATTATAATGAATAATACATGTAATAAAAAATATTGATACTACTACTAATACTTTTACTACTACTAATAATAAATAATAAATAATAATAATAATATATAATAACAATAATATATTTATTATATAATAATAATATATTAATAATATATTTAATAATATATTATTATTATCATTATCATTAATAATAATAATAATAATATGTTAATAATAACTTCTAAAAAATATTATTATTAAGAGTATTATTGATAATAATACTCTTAATAATAATAATAATTAGAATAATAATATGTTTATAATATATATTTTAAATATTATTATCATTGATAATAATAATAATAATAATAATAGTTATAATAATATAATATATAATAACAATAATATATAGTTATAATAATATAATATATAATAACAATAATATATTTTATAATAATATAATATATAATAACAATAATATATTTCTAAAGAATTATTATTATTATCATTAATAAAACAATAATATATTTCTAAAGAATTATTATTATTATCATTAATAATAATAATAATAATAATAATATGTTAATAATAACTTTAGATAAATATTATTATCATTAAGGGTATTGTTGATAATAATACTCTTAATAATAATAATAATAATTATAATGATATGTTAATAATATATATTTAAATATTATTATTATCATTAATAATAATAATACTCTTAATAATTGTAATAATAATAATAATAATTATAATATGTTGATAATATTTTTTTTTAAATATTATTATTATTATCATTGATAATAATAATATTCTTAATAATAATGATAATAATAATATATCATAACAATAATATATTTCTAAAGAATTATTATTATTATTATTATTATCATTATCATTAATAATAATAATAATAATAATAACAATATGTTAATAATAACTTTTTCAAAATATTAATAATAATAATAATAATAATAACAATATGTTAATAATAACTTTTTCAAAATATTAATAATAATAATAATAATAGTAATAAAAATATCACAGTAAAATTATTGCCGTATAAGATACCAATTTAACTTTGTTTTAGCTTTTTAAAATGAAAATAAATAAATTGATAAATAATAATAAATAAATCAACGATGGGGGAAGTCTGAGCAGAGTGAGAGGTCTGTCTGTAAGATCTGTGTCATTTTGTGTCTTTTTATCAAACAACCATTTTATAACAGAGTGAGATGTCTGTGTTTCTTCCTCCTCTCTGACAGCAGCCTCTGGGCGGAGAGACGGAGGGAGGAGGAGGAGAAAGAGGAGGAGAAAGAGGAGAGGAGGGGTGCGGACTGTCTGTCACCGGACAGGACTGTGCGAAAGCAGAAACGGAGGGTTGAATTTTTCCTCCTTGGCTGGGCGGTGGGAGGAGGTGTGTAGGGAGGATCAACTGTGATTGAAGCCGCCGGAGGGACCAAGAGCTCCGTCTGCTGCTGCTGCTGCTGCTGCTGCTGTGAGCCCAGACAGCATCAACATGGAGCTGGAGAATATCGTGGCCAACACGGTGCTGCTGAAAGCACGGGAAGGTAAGGATGGAGATGGCGCTTTGACAGCTCCTCTCTCCCGGTGCCTTCAGAGACAGAGGCGGTCCAGCAGCAACAGGGATGCCCGGGACATGGATGATATAAACTGTTGCTGCACTTCCTCTTAGCCGGTGATCAAATTTTATGATCATGCGATTCAGTCCGTACACGATATTACCTAAAGACGAGCCGCTCTCTCGACACGCCGAACTCCATTCTAAACTTTCGCAATTTAAAGTTTTCTGGCTTATTAGTGAACTTACATAGGTGCTTTGACCTATTTAAAGACTTTAGCTAACTACTTAGCAAACAGCGGACAATTCGGCGTGAAAATTGTTTTAGTAAATGTCTTCTTTTGCGGTAAAATGTCTGCCTTCCTTGTTGAAGGTGCTCATCATGAACTGTCAATAACACTATTGTAACACGCAAACAGTAAGGCTCAGTTAAAGAGCACAGAGAGGATGTCAAGCTAGCCAGATAGAGTTTAATATTTATTTAAATGAAGCACCGTTTATTAGTGTATGCCGAATTAAAGACTGGGTTCTGGACACTTGTAAAACGCTGTCAGTATTGTTGTGTACAGGCACGGACACCGTTTTAATCAAAGGGCGCGTAAAATTGCCGAATTTTTTAAATGAGTTTGGCGTGGCTCTGGTTAAGTACATGAAACGCGAAGTCTGAGAGGTCCGGAAGGGATTGCAACTGTGAAATGTGACTGCAGCGACACATCGGGTTTCCCTTGCTGATGTTGCAGCATCGTCCTGTCGTTTGCGAAACAGGATGTTGAGGCAGAGCAGCTGCTGTACAGGGTCTGTAGGCTGCTTTGTGCACAGAATTGCAATTTATCATGTTAGAATGGCCTTCATCTGCTTTGTAGTCTAGATTCTGGATTCATGTTTTGATACCTGAAGGCTCCCGAGATCCCGTTCAGTCACTCCAGGTTTAAAGGTCAACGAAATGTCCAAAATGCAAATGTCAAGAGCAAATGTTACATCTCCCAAACACTGATACAGTGCATGGCTCTTGTGTGTGATGACACTCCTGAGCAGGCCCATGTGCACCTTATGGTGAACAATGGAGACATCATGAGAGCCCTTTGTTATTGTCACTCTGAACAGGAGACAAAGGTTGTGGTGACTCGTTGCCAACGTAATCCTAATGCCATCTGCAGAGGGACATGAGAAGATGAGTGTCATGATCTCTCGCTCCGAGCTTATCTGCACAGTTCAGCTTATCTGTTGTGCTTGTAGAGAACCAGGAGTCAGACACCCGACTGTCCAGCTGAAGAGCCAGTGAGCAAGGCACCATATCTCCCCGCAATCAGTCCTTGACCTCTGCCTCCTGTGGACAGATGTTCTTTTTTATTATTGGGGAACAAAAAGTTTAATATGATCACCATTATTGCTTTAACCAGTTGTTTGATTCAGGTGTAAGAAGACACATTTGCTAGGATGCAAAGATATTTAACTTAACACACCCAGCACGAGTCTGCAGACGATTCAATTTAAAACACTATACTGTAGTTTTAGACTTATACTTTATTTTGTATATTTAAGCCAATTAAAGGGGCACTCCACAGATTTCACATCATCATCGATCACTGTAGGTCATCGGGTTCATCTAGGCTAAGGCTGGAGGTGTGAGGTTTGAAAGATTTGTGAGGCAGTGTGTGTTGAATGAAAGACATTATTGTTATCTAGTGTTGGAAGAATTATTAAAGTATTTAACCTGAGTAAAAGAAGTAATACCACAATGTAAAAATACTCTGTTACAGGCTAAAGTCTTGCATTCAGAAGCTTACTGAAGTAAAAGTACAAAAGTATTAGCATCAAACTCAACGTAAAGCACCTAAAGTTTAAGTGCTCACTATGCAGCACGGTCCATTTTGTATTAAAAATCAAAATCTGCAAAGTAACTTAAATTGTAAAATAAATGTAAGTAGCATGAATTCAAAACACTCATGTAAAGTACAAGTGTATTAAAAGTGAAAAAAGTAAAGTTGCATTTCACCACTGGCAAGAATCAAGTGTTTTTGGAGCTTGATCCATAGTAGAGATTAAAACAGTGGTTTTTATACGTGCGGTCATGTCTCTAAGTCTAATGTATGTCCGTCGTTGGCGTGCAAACACATGTTCTCAAACCTGACTCTTTGACTCTTTGTAAGATTCATGCAGGTTAAAGTACCCTTGTATTTGATAATTATTTATTTATCACACTTTTCAGAAAGACTTAAAAAATACATTTGAATTACAGAAGCTGGTGAAACAGTGTGTAGGCGGAGGTATCAAACCTCAAAACTCTTTGGCACTAAAAGACATGTACTGAAAATCACCCACTATTGAAGGTCAAATTCATGTTCTTGTTTGGTAATACTTTGAGTAGGTAGTTCCTGATTGACTTCAAATAAAGGTTTAGCCTGTGCTTTAGTATGTACTGTGAGTCCCTCAACTCTATTAAAGTGCAGTACTAAATTGCTGGAGTGCTCCTTTAACTACAATTGGCTTGTACTTCATATTACCCCGTACCATTTTCCAAAGCCAGTTAATTTGTTCCTTGGAAATTGAGTTTCAGTGGCATAAAAGTAGCTTGAAACCCATCTTTTTAACTCTACTACTGACTATACCTCAGCACAAGACAATGAACTCTCTGTCTCTTCTTTGACTGATTTCTTGTTTTTAAAAAGACGTGGCACCCACAACACATACAGTCAACTTTCACAGTGTACAGTTAGTGGTAGAAGGATGAAAAGGAAGTCCGCAAAAAGAAAAGTCGGCCTCTAGAACTGGGACAAAGGCGTTTTAGGTGGTGTTAAAGTTTTAGGGTGGAGTTTTCCTTTAAAACAAGCAACATTAGGCAACTCCCCATGTTTGTGGCTCCAAATGGCAGGAAGTGAGGAAACAGTCTGAGCGTCAGTGGCCAAACATCGAGTAGTGTGACTCCAGTTTTGCACGCTAAAGTGAAGGAGAGCAAAGGGAGCAAAGATGCAGGTGGAGAACCCATCTTTCTCTGGATGGAGTTCTCACACTGTGTCATTCAGGAGTCTGCATGTCAGTCTTGAGCTTTTTGTGCCACTTCCTGTGTACAGAGACATGTTCATACCCAGCAGAGTTTCAGTTAGCGGGGGTTTGGATGTCCAGGTTGTGATTTAGTCTAATGAGAAGTGTGAATGGTTGCAAGGGCGTAATGTCCATCCTTCTGCATGGTGAGCTGGTTGGCAGGTGTAGTTTGGTAGAAAGAAAATAGTTCTTGCATGAAAGGTCTGTGGATTATCTTGAGTAACCAGATCATGATTTCTGGAAAGAGACATCGCTGTTGAGTTTTTCAAATGTTTTTTTTTGTCGCTTTTAGCACCTTGGCCGATATCTCCAACACTCTGCAACTCACACCGAAACAATCTAGATTGATAAATAGCTCTACAGGTAACGGGAAAAATATGCATTTTTTTTCTGGGGTGATCTGCCCCTTTAAGCTGTATGAGCAACTGCATGCAAACTGTAAGATGCTTAAACCGACTCTCAAGTGGCAGCAAAGCACAGTGCTTAGTAAAGATCTAAGTACAGTATTTATCACAGAGTTTAAAGTCTCCATAAATGAAAACTAAATATGATGTCAAGGGCTATAAGTGTGTTGTGTATAACACAGTTTACAAGACATCTATTTCTTTTATTAGACCATTAATTTGGGAAGCCCCATAACCTATAATCTGTGCTAATAAATTAACACCACCACCTCTGAAACCAAATCAAGTTCATACAGTAAGTCAGATCCGTTTGAAGGAAATGTGGCAGACATCATGACGGGCAGAAAAGTACAAAACAGTTTAGTGACCTATAAATACGAACCATTAAATCTATTAGTCTTTAATTTTCTCTTGCCACATTTCTTTTCTCCGTTTGTGTCAATCATGTGGGACACACCGAGGCAGCTGTCAAATCCAAGTTGAACTCAGTTAACCTGCACCTTTAGTTTTATCTTTCCATCTTGACTAATTCTGTTTGTGTGAGCAAATGTGTAACTGCTGACTTGTTGGGATTAATGTAGTCTGACATGGTGATTGTTTGTCCGGGGTCGACTGCCCTTTATAGATTCATTAAATGTTTAGGAAAGTTTTCAAGAGTGGGCAAACAGCATTTTGAACTGGCTGATCATAGACGATGATAGGGCTGGGTATCATCTGACGTTTTTCTACATTAGCACTGACACAACATCCGTCTTAGTAAGTGTGTGATTGCATTGAATTGATTGAATCTTTGCTATGAATTAATCCTTTAATCTGTAAGAGGAAGATGTCTTCTTTCAACAGTTACACGGTCTCACTTTAAATGCTGTTGAAACCCTTGCAACTGTGCAACAGCCTGGCCTGAGTAAAACAGTGTGACGTCAGAAAACTGATTTTAATCACGAGGCATCTGATCAAGAAATCAAGATTGCACATCTGACCAGACACTCAATGCCTACTTTCTTTACTCGATAGTTTTTGATCCTCTGTGCTCGACACATTTCTCTTTGTATAGACGTTTGATGCTTCAGCCAGCTTCTACAACACAACATACTGCTCATACTGAAAGCTAAATCATGTTCTTGGAGCTCTCTCTTGATCCTTTTGAAGATGTCACCATGAGCTGTAAGAACATGCGATGGTCATTTGTCTTTTCTTCTTCTTCTGTTATTGTAAAAGTAATTGTTTATGACCCAACAGTTGAGTGTGTCGATCTAAGAATTGAAAATATCACAAGTTGCAGCCTGACTGTGTTTCACTCTAATGTTCAACACTCAGCTGATGTGTCTCATTATGCTTCAGGAAAGAAAAAAACTATTCATAGAACATTTAATTTTCTGCTTACGGAAGACTTTAAAGTGCAGACCGAGAGGGGGACATGTGATAGATGTCCCAGACTGGGTTTAACACATCAGATGGGGCATTTACATGGTTCAGGGTTTAAACCACAGAGTCCCTAGGGCATGTGTTTCAATGCAAAATAGTTAGAGCCTGCTTTTTAAATTGCTAGATTACATCACACGCTAATTAGACATTTTAGCGTAACTATTTAATCCCCCTCCTGAAACCTGGAGTGACATCACTTTTCTTGTGCTACTTTCAGACACCTTTCATAAGTATTTAAACCTTTGAACCAAGAGCAAATTGGTGCGATTTCTGGTAAGAAATGTCCCACAAAAAAAAAAAAAATTAAGAAAAAAGCTAGGGAAAATATATTTATAATAATAATAATTATTATTACATTTTGAAATTATGTTAGAGAATTATTGTAATTTTTTAAGCACTCTTTCCAGGTCATTTTCTTGTTTGTTTGTTTTTAACTCTTTTTTATTTTATTTATTTATTTATTTTTTACTAATTTTCTTGTTTTTAATTTTCTTTTTTTAAGTAATTTCCTGCTAATTTTTTGGGTCATTTCTTCTTCCGCTGCTCAATTCCCTTTTCCCTGTTTTTTTAAATAAATCGAGCCAATTTGCTCAGGTTTCAAAGGGTTAAATAAGCAAGATTTAAGAGTTATTATTTCTGTAAGTTGACTTGAAACAACTTGAAACTTCCATGCTTGTCTCCACTAATTTTCATTAATACAGCTAGGTAACTGTAGTAAGCTCTGATTGGTCAATTGTTTCTCTAAGTGGTGGGCACAGCTGTCAATCTGAGATGTGGGCACCGTTTCAGGGGTTTATGGCGCGCTCGTTTTGTACTCAGAGGTTGGAAATTCCCAGTTCCCAGTCGGAAGTTTAAACTCGAACGCACCCTGAGATCGGATTTCCAACTCAGAAACTCGGAGCAACCGCATCAACCTTGACTTACGAATTCAAGATGGCTGAAGTGAGTAAACACTCTGCTAAAGTACTGTTTATAGCAGTTTTATCTTATTTGTTTTACATTAGGTCAGCCTCATCTGCGGCGTTCATCAGTTGGAGTGCATGATGGTTTTGAAGCTGTCTATACTCCGGAAGTGCAAGGGCAACAAAGGCTTTCTTGCGGGCGTCCATGTTTTTTTCTTGTACACCATCGTCAACTAGAATGCAAAAACTGTTGTCAACTCGGAGGTGACGTCATTCCCACTTCCGACCTCCGAGTACAAAACGAACGCACCATTAGAACCTCACTGTATGTAGCTGTAAGGTTAACTTCGGTTGCACAGTAATATCTGGAGTCGACCCAAAGAGTGTATCAACATTGTTATCAGCTCAGAGCTCCTCTCATCTGGATTTCAGCAGCTGGACAGTCAGAAGCTGCTGTTAAGAGAGATTTTAGTGGAAATATAAAAGTGTAAAGAAAAAGCAGGATTTTAAAAAGCGAAGGGGGCATGTCCTCCCCAGTCCAGTGTAAATGACGCCCTTCCTCTCTGTAAACACCTCAGTCCTCATCCAGAGGCAATGTCAGTTCTCAAAGACTAAAGATGGTGATGCTATGAAATCACTGATTGCTCTTAATAATGCTCCATGATCAAACAAATAGTCAGAGTATACACTGATAACAGAGACTAGCTCTGACTATAGCAGCAGCCTCACTGTGTGTTGGGACAAGGAGAAAGTCAATACCACGCTTCAGGATTTGCTATTCAAATACTGCCAGGCAGCTGCTACTCAGACGTGCCCGAGGAAAAACGAATTATTGTCATAGATACAATACAAACAAGATGTTTTGTTTGTGTCCGGGCAACAGATGATAACATCCCCCACAGAATTACCAATAAGCTCATTGATAACAGAGAGAGCGAGATGGCTGATGTCCGTCGTGTGCATTTAGTGGAGACGTACATTAAGACAAAGAGCATGTCGGCGAGAGAGGTATCAGAGAGTCTCCACAAAATGATAAACATTCATAATTATACTGAAAGCAGCCCAGTTAGCTTTTAGTCATTGAGAAGGAAATCATCACACTGGCACAGGCAAAGAAGGAGCTTTGTGACAATGGAGGTCAAAGGTGACGTCTGTCAACACTGTTGTTTTAAACTGCAGGACGGCCATTTAGACGACATGATACAGTTCAAGTTCAGCCTGACAGGAGGTGACAGTACTGCCATACCAACTTAATAAAACCATGTCACACCAATTAAAGAAAAACACATCTATTGCTTTTTAAAATGTTCTTGTTCCCACCAGCATGTGAGTTTTCTTGTAAACAAATAAGTCATGTTTACATTGAGTGTTACACCGAAGCACTTGGTGTTTGTCCTTGAAGCCTGACAAACTTGTCGAATGTTCTTTGGTCTGTAAAACATAAAATATTAACAAAAGAACATTTTAATTACCCAGAACCCAAAGTGAAGTCTTTTTTTTTTGCCTGACCGACACACCACCAGTTTTACTGTAATGTAAGAATGGTATAAGTGTCATATATTTACATTGAAGAAGCTACAACCATCACTTGTTTGGGATTTGTTTGAAAATTAATTTGATTAAATGATCGTTTAAATAGTTGCCGATTACTTTTCTGGCAATTAAGTAATTAATTAACAGCAAAGCAGCTTTTTTAAGTATTTTAAACTGGGCAGCAATTCGGCCATATTTGCTTGCTAGCATTCTTGTCTTTGTTGCTTGTGTCGGCGCATTGCTACGTTTGTTGTCACATTACCGACACCAACTGTCAATCAGAAGAGTAGCATGAAACCAGTCACGCAGTCCACATGCTGATGCATGTCCAAAAACGGAGCTCCATAGCACTGCAAATGGCCCAAAACTTTGCAGAGCGGCCTACCTTTAAATGCTCCGTGTGGCAGTCATGAATGTTAACTAGTTATATCGTCATATTTATGTGGCAAGTGTGGAAAACATTAATGAAAACATAGTGTAAAAGCTACTGGAGCTTACTGTCACGTTCCCTGTATGTTTTGCAAGTTAAAAAAGACATTTAATCGATATTTCAGATCAACAATTACTTAGAGCTGATATGATAAGCTGATTTATCAGTCAACAATTATTATAATTAATTGTCAAACTGATTAAAGCAGCTTTGCGGAACTTTACATTTTCGTTGATTATAGCGCCTCCTTTGGTCGAAGCGGTATGACACTCACAGCCTGGTGTCGTAAAATTCCGACTGCAGCCGGCATTCGGCTTCATTCGTAAAATCTCGACTGCAACCGGCAATTACTGCATGCATTTGTTTTGGACAGCGAGAGGATTAACGTTACTAACGTTACACTTCGGTTACACACTTCAACCAACTGAATTTCTGAGGACAACTTCCTGCTGTATATTTGTGTTCATGGTCACAGTCACAGATCATTTTTTGGTGTTTGTTGTAACGTTACGAGACAAAAGCGGTTCACATCAGCTAACGTTACATTTAGCTTGATTATAACTTCCATGTCGTCATATATTGAAGTGAAACAACATCTAACAAGTTGCGGTATATTCTCTAAATGGTTTAATGGCTGCGGGCCACTGCGGGCGAGCAGAATCACTTCCGCCTCTGGGTGCCGTATTCTGGTTTGCTGCCTTCTGCTGTGTCCGACCCGAGCGAGGCTACGCTAAATAGCCATATAGAGAAAGGCTTTTTTCGCTGTTGGGTTCAAATAAATATGCGGATCTTCAAGGGGGGGGGGGGGGGATACGAACTAGGGACAGTTTTATTAATGGTAAAAAGTTCCGCACAGCTGCCTTAACATTGAAGTCATTTATTCACTCAGCCTGTCTAATGCGAGGATTTGTTTCTTTTCTCTGTTTAATATGATTTATAACTAAATATCTTTGGCTATCGGACTGTTGGCCCGACAAAACGACGTCATCTTTGACTCTGGAAATTGTGATTTGCATTTTCACTATTTTCTGATATTTTATAAACTAAACAATTAATTGATTCTAAAAAATATTCTTGTCAGGGTTTTAAACAATTAATTGCAATTTTCTGACTAAGTTTACTGTGTCCTTCCCCACTTCTGAAACCAAATACACCTCTGACAGACTGATATGCAGCAGGATGAATACAGCTACCATTACTGTCATTATCAGTTACGCTGTTGATTAACTTTTTATTAACTGTGGCCAGCAGCTGTATAGCTCACTATGTCGGTTGGTTGCTCCTCAAACATTTCCCAACCCTTTAGTCAGAAAACACACCAAGCCGCCGGTGAAGTGCGGCTAGCCACAATACTTATATATTTCTGCAGTCAGGCGGGAAGAAATTCTTCGTAACATCGGTCAACATATCACAGGAGTCACAGGATTTTGTTTACTGATTGGCTGTTGGTGATCTCTGGCCACAGTATATAGCCAAAAGTTCAACTATCTCCAACTGTTTTTGGCATTCAGCAGCTACAGGCTGAAACTTGGCATGAAGTTGCAGCTATTGCAAATTCACACCTGTTGATTAAAAGATCTATGGCTTAGTCTAGAAAATGCCAGAAAATGGTAAAAGACGTCACACAAGTTCAAAGCAGCGTTCTCAAATGTCTTGTTTTGTCAGACCAAGAGTCCAAAACCCCAAAATATTCAGTTCATAATGATGTTTCAGTCAGACAACTCAGCGTTTGAAATGTTCATTTCAACAGCAGAACATACAGTAGTTAGGATTTGGTGTCTAGACTGACATGAGATATTGGGTAGTGATGAGCCTGCAGGTGGAGGTGGGGCTGAAAGAGCAGGCAGCAATCCTGATGCCGGGCAGCAGCAGGAGCACTGACGAGGCAGAGGGAGAGCTGGGAAATGTTTGCAGCTAAAATAGACCGCCAAATTGGGTGTGTGTGTTTCATAGATGACATATGGAGAGCGACATATGACGTGTGTATGAATCAGTGCAGCTTGAGTTGACTGCCAGAGGAGGAAGCCTCAGATCCTCGCATTAGAGAAACTTAAACCAGAGAATGTTTGGCATTTTTGCGAGATAGATGAGAGAAGTGATGACTGGATTATCAAATATGTTGTGTGATTTATTTATTTCTGTAGTTCTGAGCCAACCTACAGTTTCAGTTTATTTCACAAGAATAAAATGTACTTGCAGAGACTTGAACCTGTTTGAGATCATAATGTAATACAGTGAGCATCATGTTGGCTCTTGCTCTCGCAGTGTGGTGAATGAACCTGCACCTGAAACTGCATCACTGTGGAGTGTATCTCTGACTGTTTGAGTTTTTGAAAGCAGCCTGAGCACCAATGCAGAGAGGACAGGAACTTCCTCTGGCTTTTCTTTGTGCTTTGTTCTGATTGCTCAGTGACGTTCGCTCGTTGTGTTTACTCTCCTTCAGTTTCTCAAGAAACTGTGTATGGCTCTGCGCAAACACACGACCATGTTTTACCATACTTGCCAGGATATTTTGTTGACTTTACATTTAAGCGTAGTTCTAAACCTAATATCAAGTCTTTACCCTAAAGCAAATGATTAACCCTGTGGGAGTCCTCACAATGTGACTATGTGAACAGGTTGCTGTCCTCATAATGCTATTATACATACAGTAGTTAAGAACCAAGTGGCAAGATGTGTTGACAGACTTTTTAACACACGAAATAACACTAACTTCTGATTTATCAATGGTATGTTGATTGATTTTGCAAGTGCAACTGAAGGTAGACACCAGGGTACAAACATTTGATGAATGTGTTTGACGCTATCGTGAAGATTCGCTACCGTCACTGATGAATATCCAGTCACATCTGCCGATTTTATGTCTCGGTCTGTCCATTCATTCGTCTGTCTGTCCGTCCCATTCTGGTGAACGTGATATCTCAAGAACACCTTGAGGGAGTTTCTTCAAATTTGGCACAAATTTCCACTTGGACAAGGATGAACCGATTACAATTTAGTGGTCATAGGTCAAGGTCACTGTGACCTTGTGTCTGTCTCATTCTGGTGAATACTACATCTCAAGAACACCTTGAGGGAGTTTCCCCAAATTTGGCACAAATTTCCACTTGGACTCAACAATGATTAGAGTTTGGTCGTCAAAGGTCAAGGTCACTGAGACCTTGTCTGTCTCATTCTCATGAATGCAATATCTCAGGAACACCTTGAGGAAATTTCTTTGAATTTGGCACTTGGACTCAACAATGATTAGAGTTTGGTGGTCAAAGGTCAAGGTCATTGAGCCCTTTTCTGTCTCTTTCTTGTGAACGCAATATCTCGGGAGCATCTTGAGGGAATTTCTTCAGATTTGGCACACATGTTAACTTGGACTCAACAATGATTAGAGATTGGTGGTCAGAGGTCAAGGTCATTGAGACCTTTTCTGTCTCTTTCTTGTGAACACAATATCTCGGGAACACCTTGAGGGAATTTCTTCAAATTTGGCACACATGTTTACTTGGACAAGGATGAACCGATTACAATTTAGTGGTCATAGGTCAAGGTCACTGTGACCTTGTGTCCATCTCATTCTCGTGAATACTACATCTCAAGAACACCTTGAGGGAGTTTCCTCAAATTTGGCACAAATGCCCACTTGGACTTGATTAGAGTTTGGTGGTCAAAGGTCACTGTGACCTCACAAAACATGTTTTGGCCATAACTCAAGAATTCATACACTAATTATGACAACATTTCACATAAATGTCTCATAGGATATAATGATGAAGTGCTGACATTATATGTCCAAGAGGTCAAAGGTCAGCCTCACTGTCACATCATAATGTTCTGCAAAAATACTTTTTAGGCCATTATTCAACTCATATCTCAGGAACAGAGAGTGAGACATTTGGTCAGATACTGAATTGGTTATACTAAGATGTGGAAGATGTGTGTGAAGCATCCATGGTTTCACAGACGTGGAGGTAAACTGTAAGTGCAATTTGACTGGTGTGCAAAGGAATACAATCATGAGGCGATACTTCTAGTTTTCTTTTTTTACCAACTGGTGTATTCTGTAGTTATATCACTATGACTAGTTTTTAAAATATTTTCTATAATCAGATGATGAGGTAGCTTTTATGCTATAGGGAGGAAAAGCAGGTAGAATTCAAGTAAGTTGAATTGGTTAGGTAGACATTGCCCAACCCTAGATGCTAGGAAAGTAGACAACCTAGGAATTAAAGCATGTACCATGAGCCAACACATGGAAATCAAACCTGAGTCTTTTAAAGTACCAACCATCAGACCTCTGTTCTACATCTGCATCTTTTAAGAGTGCATTCTTGGACTTCAGGTTTAAAGTAAACTTGTTTTTTTGTTTTCTTACAGGAGGCGGTGGGAACAGAAAAGGAAAAAGCAAGAAATGGAAGCAGCTGCTGCAGTTCCCCCACATAAGTTTGTGCGAAGAGCTGCGACAAACCATTGGTAAGATAATGTTATGATGTTCTTATCTCGTTGGATGTGAAAGTCTTTGTGGTCTTTTATGTGTTGAGAGCGTCTGAGGCCTTTGAAATGGACTCAAAACCTGTTGTATCCATGACGACTTGGTTGTCGCTTTGTCCTCTAACCTCATCAGCTTAACATATCTCGTGGAGCCATCACCAGACCCAGATACTGACAGGTTGGCTGCTTTGTGGTTGGTACAGAGAAGTTTAAGTGAGCTGGCTCCTTGAGCTGGAAATGAGATTGTTGTAAAGATAAATTATGGTGCCATCAGCTAGCACTTATTGTATAATATTCATAATAAACTAGTGTGATGCTAGGTTTATACTTGTGGGCAAAAATAAATAATGGAAATCATGATTCATTTGATTTAAAAGAAGACTTAAGCTCTGTGAGGCACAGCGGTTCTTTGAGCTAAATGCTAACATCATGTTGATACTTAGTAGTAAACAGGAAGTACAGCTGAGGCTGATGAGAATGTCATTAGTTCTGTAGGTATTTGGACATAAATGTAAGTAATGGACAAATTTCAATTTAGACCAGGTGATGGTGCAAGATGTGAAGTCTGAAGGATTCAATCTGAGGGGAATATGAATGAATCAATTTCACAGCAATCTATCTGATAGTTTTTGAGATATTTCAGCCAGACCAAGGTGACAGACATTGCTGTCCATCACAGTGGTGTATATATATCACTGTTGCCTGTAACACATCATGAATTAACAATTTTACCTATATCAATACATCACTCAGCCCAACGAGACCCCTTGCATTTTCTTTTATTGAATTAAAACGAAAAGCTCACTCGAACTCATGTTAGTGTTTTTCTGCTTTATGAAACCAGCATTCACGAGTGAAAACTGAGCTGTACAATATTACAGTGATGACATGTGAATTATATTTTAAGGTTGATTTTCCGTGACTCGGTCTCCTTCTTTGTTGAGGGAAAGTCCCAACAAGGCCTCCAGACTGGAATATTAATGTATAATTTACTGCAGAAGACAGCTCTGTGGTTAGCTCTGTGTCATAAGTTACCTTATAACTTATAACGCTCTCCATTATTTCACTACATCTTCTAGAAAATGCTGTGTTCACTGGTGTCTCTGCATGCACAGCAGCATCTGTAATCTAAAGAGGAAATCAGCAGTAAAGGTCATGATTTGAAGTTTGGTACAGTGGCCCTAAGGTTCAAAACAAGAATGCAGCACACAGTATACTTAATTAGAACCAGCAACAGCTTTATTGGCAAAGTATGTGTGCACATACAAGGAGTTTGACTCTGTTTTTTTTGTTGCTCTCAATGTACAAACAAAGACGCTACACACAAGGACAAAAAGGCTGAATAAATGTAAAACATCAACATTGAATGACTGTAAAGATATAAATATAGAATAAATAACAAGTGCAGGATGATTTATGCAACAGGTTGCTTTACGCTATACATAAGGCAGGTGGATATGACAGTATACACAGTCTTCTTACACTGATATTGA
Source organism: Epinephelus moara (assembly GCF_006386435.1). Lineage (NCBI taxonomy): Eukaryota > Metazoa > Chordata > Actinopteri > Perciformes > Serranidae > Epinephelus > Epinephelus moara. The sequence goes on along the minus strand of NC_065508.1, from coordinate 3,679,557 downwards.
CAGTGATGATATCTACATGTTAAAAAATAGTGTGTATTTAAACTATAAAATGCATAATTTACAGGTTCAGTGGATGTTTAGTGTTACAGGGTGATTGCACAGGGATTGTGACTGATGTTAACTGTTCAACACTTAGGTCAGATTAGTTATTTCTGGATGCACAGATGTACAGAAACACGATCCAATCATACGGTAATGTTTCAGTGTTTATGTTGTATTACCTTTCAATGAGTTTATATGATCAGTGTTGATTTTTCATTTCCTCTGCATAGCAGTGGTGGCCTAATAATACCGTACAAAAATAGACATCCATTCATCCATATGTTAGATTTCCATGCTCCCAGCAGCAGATCTCAGGTTACTTATATAAACAGGGTAAAACGGGTGGTGAACTCTTTGGCCCTGTGATAAAAATGACTTTATTAGTGCCTGGAAAGAGCTCACCGACCATATCTGGCAATCTGCACTTTAGCTAAAGACAGTGCACACAAGTACACAAGAAATCATTTTAACACGTAACTCCCTATAAAACCACAGATTGTCATTTTGACATTTCTTTTCATGTACAATTTAAACAAACAAGACATAACCTGTTAGTTTTGAGCCTTAGAGGTGCTGGTAGGTGTATTTTTAGAGCCAGGCTAGCTGTTTCCCCCAGGTTCTAGTCTTGATGCTAAGCTAACTAGCTTCATAGTCAGCATACAGATAGAAGAGTGGTAGTCTTCCTTTACACAGATTACATATAAAAGATTCCTTACAGCAGTTTGGTAAACAACACCAGTTCAGACAAAGACACTTCCATATATCTGCTTAGGAAAAAATCCTAAATTACCACTTACTAGCTTTTGTGATCATGAGAGGTGAAGCCATGGGAGTGGATTGAACAACTTCTTCAGTTAAAGGATAACTTCAGTATTTTTCAACCTGGGCCCTATTTCCCCATGTGTATGTGTGCGTATGATTCATAGGTACAACTCGTTTTAAAATTGGTTCAGTATTGAGGGAGGCGGATGCAGCCGGCAGCCGCGAAACGAGCTAAAACGGTAACGGGGGCAAATGCGTCCCGTCTAAGTTTGCGCATTAAAAGTGCTTTTTTTCACCACTGACCGGTTCAGGGCGGCGCGGTGGTGTGGTGGTTAGCACCGTCGCCTCACAGCAAGAGGGTTGCCGGTTCGATCCCGGGCGTGGGAGCCCTTCTGTGCGGAGTTTGCATGTTCTCCCCGTGTCAGCGTGGGTTCTCTCCGGGCACTCC